>NC_041730.1:47375876-47509865 GCF_004115215.2 Ornithorhynchus anatinus | reverse complement strand
GACAGACGTTAATATGAATAAGTAAAATTACAGATATCTACATAAGTGTTGTGGGACTGGGAAGAGGGATGAATAAAGGAAGCCCCTAAAAACTCTTCACATTTCAAATGTCGTAGAAATGGCCCCCATTCAACAGCATGAACAGTTTTTGGCTTCCGTGGTCTTCTGGTAGTGAATCTTCAAGTCACTTTCTCCAGAATACTTTGGTGGCCACATCTAAAATGTCATTAAAAGGAGGTTGCATCATCTAGGTACACCTTCCTCTGCATTGTGAACCCAAAATTTAAAAAACCCTTAATTTTATTCTTTAATTTCATTTCTTATAAAAAATGAGGTTTGTACAATATCTAAATATACAATAGATTATATAATAATCTAACGGGCTTGTTGCTGCTATCTCCTCCCTCAGGGAAGGGGAAACTGTTGCAGGAAGTTTATGTAGAAATGTGTGTGTGTACCTGGAGGCATAGATTTTATTGACCACATTTAGCAACATCTGCAAGATTTCCCCAGCTATACAGAGATATTTCATCTTTACGCTGCATAACTAAGAGAAGCAGCTTGGCCTAGTGGATAGCGTATGGGTCTGGGAGTCAGAAGGACCTGGGTAACAATTCTATCTCTGCCACTTGTCTGCTGTGTGACTTCGGGCAAGTCACTTCACTTCTCTGTGTCTCATTTCCTCATCTGTAAAATGGGGATCAAGACTGTGAGCCCCCTGTGGGATCTGGACTGTGAGCCTGGCACATAATAAGCACTTAACAAGTACCATAAAAAAAAATACATCCGTGACAAAGTGTGGAGGGAAAATAGGGTAGAGAGGGATGAGAGATTACTCAGAGAAGGCTTCCTGGAGGAGATGGGCTTTCAAGAGGGCCTTGAACATGGGTCTGTTGGATGTGAGGAGAAAGAATTCCTGGCAGCAGGAGGTTGGTGAGTGGAGAGATAAGAATGAGGCCCAGGGAATAGGTTGCCTTGACTGGAATGAAGCGAGCGAGCTGGAGTGGGGTGTGAGGAGAGCAAGGATAGGTAAGGGGAATAGAGCTGACTTAAAGCTTCAAGCTATTGGTCAGAAGTGGGCAAGAATGGGCAACCACTGGAGGAGTTTGAGAAGTAGGGAAATGGCCATAGGATGGTTTTAAGTAAAATGATATTGGCAGCAGAGTGAAGTGTGGACTGAGATGGGGAGAGGCTGGAGGCAGGGTGGTCAGCGAGGAGGCTGATGCAGTAGCTAAAATGGGGCAGGGCAAGTGCTCAGACCAAGTGTGGTGACTGTTTGGATGGAGAGGAAGAGGCGGATTCTGGAGATATTGGATTTGGTGACTGACTACATGAGTTGAAGGAAACAGATGAGCAGAGGATAATGCCACGGTTGAAAACCTGTGAGACAGGAAGGATAGTGATGGTGTTTACCGTCATGGGAAAGTCGGGGTCCGGGTATGGGTGATGGGGACAGGGTTCTGGAGGGAAAATGAAACATTCAAGTTTTCATTTTCATGGTGAACTTTGACTTGCTTACTCCCATCTCATTTAAAACTGTATTTTCTAAGTGCACAAGACTACAAAGTTAAGCAACGCTAAACTGTAGGCGACGCTCCAGTAAGATGAATGTCACAGAACATACAAATCCCCGATATCCAGACAGAAACCCTGGCTAGCTCCCTGGTATAGCCTGAAAGATTTCATTAAAGGAACAAGTCATCGTTTCATACCCACCAAGTTCCCCAGAGGGAGAACAGAAAGGCCTTTGAGGAGGGGCAGGGCAGGGTTAAAGAGGAAACTGAGGAGCCCCAAGAGGAGTCGGAAGGTTCATGTGTCAGACTGACATTAGTTGGCTTGGCTAATTCCCAGTGAGCAACTCCTTGCTACAGTATCTGTGGCGGAGTGGGCTTCTGGGAGAAAATCCCAAAAGGGTGACAGGCAAGAGTTGGCAGGAAAGGTGTGTTCCCTGGAGAAAGAGGTGGGGCGGCAGCCACACCTGCTGTCTGAAAGCAAGAGTCAGCTGCAGCCGAGTGTTGCGTGCTTTTATGATGCCATTGGCCACGAGGCCCTATCCATTTCTTGATGACCAGGACGGTCGTGGAGGGGTGGGGAGGGGGTGGCGGTGGGGAAGGGAGGGGAACCCGAGGAGCAGGTCGAGAACAAGAGATGACAGAAAAACTTTTCCTGAATCGAGTCACGATTGGGAAGTAGCCTGAATGTCATTTGACGCTAACAGCTGTGCCCAAGGTTGCCATGATTGCCAGTTGAGGCCTCAAAGCAGGGTTGAGCCGCTGCCCGGGTTGTTTTCAGTGAGCTTTTAGTGTGCCCTGCTTTATTCTGTGAGCTCCTGGAGGGCTGGGGCCCTGTCTAATTCTCACCTGTGTATTCTTTTCTGGCATTTAAATAGTGCTCTGCATAGCATAGGTGCTTCATAGACACTACTGCTATGAGGGAAAGCAGCATGACTAAAGTGGAATGAGCACAGGCTTGGAAATCAGAAGCCCATTTTTTGTTTAAATGATATTTGTTAAGCGCTTTCTATGTGCCAGGCATTGTACTAAGCGTTGGGGCAGATACAAGCTAAACAGGTTGGACTAGTCCATGTCTCACGTGGGGCTCATAGTCTTAATTCGCATTTTACAGAACCAAGGTCATGACTCCGATGACCAGGCTCTGTCCACTAGTCCACACTGCTTCCTGACCTAGGTTCTAATCCTGGCTCCGTCACTTGCCTGCTGTGTGACCTTGGGCAAGTCGCTTCACTCTTCTGGGCCTGAGTTTCCTTATCTATATAATGGGGATTCGACGTCTGTTCTGTCGCCTACTTAGTTTGTGAGTCCCATGTGGGACAGGGACTGTCTTGTGGCTGAATCCAGCAGGTCCTTCCTAAAGTTCCGACACCCCTAGGTTTGCTGTATCCCCTCCCCCGTCTTCACTCCCTCTGGAGCATCCCACCAGAGCCTTCAGTCTGCCGCTCTCTGCTTTTTCCTTCTACTCACCGTCCAGGATTTGGGTTCTGGTGGGTGCAGAGGGGCAGGATCTCAGGGTTATCTGCTGTGCTGGCTCTCCTGGGCCACCTCAGATAGTGGGTAGAAGGGGATGCTCTGAGATGCCCTCCTACGGGCCTTGCCTAACTCCCTGTGGCCCCGCCGTTGGGAACAATTGCACGCAGGAATTGACGGGCTTGAGGGGCCCCAGCGGGTTTGACGGGAGCTGAATAAAGGGTACATGGAAAGGATGCTGGAAGGACAGGCTTATCACAGGCAAAGTGCTAGAGTGAGAGCCAGATGGCTACATAAACCATGAATTACTAAGTCTCTAGTCTGCCCGAGAGTGGGGCAATGATGTGGCTGATGTGGATGATCCCATCCTCTGGCTACGGGGCTTGGCCACAATGCCGGCCAGGTGGGGGCTGGGGACACCCCCCGACTTTTCCTGATCCCCTTACGAGCTGCCAGGCTGGTACAGTCAAGCCTGATGTCCCAGCTGCTTTCTGGGAGGGCAGAGAGCCACCTCCTATGCCCCAAAGGTGCCCACATCTTTCTCAGGCCTCAGTATCACCCATCTGAGCCTGGCTAGCTATCCCCCGTGCTCCCAACCAGCTGTCACCCTATTTCTCCCAGCCCCAGCTCCTCATCTCAGACCGCCTAAATCTGTGTGTCCCAGGAGCCAAGCCGGGTGCCTCTCCCAAACTCCCGCTCCCAGACTTCTCCACCGGGCCATCCTATGGCCCAGCCCCAGATGGAGAGAATCTCTGGCCCTCGTTCCACCCACTCTCTGCTGTTGCCCTTTGGGCTGGGGGATGTAAGAGGGGAGAAGTGAGAGGGCCAGGAAAAGCTGTCTGGCGTCTAAATACCTGAGGTTTAATCTTTTATGAAGAGTTCTGTATTTCTGAGGGTGGGGAAACAGGCTCCACATACAAACAAAACTAATAATGGTTGCCACACACGCAGAGGGAAGGAGATACAATGAGTATAACATATGCAGTGACCATCTTGATACGGAGGTCTGATTCGGATGCCATCTGTATAATGTTCCAAGCGGTAGCCCTCTTGGGAAGGATGAAGGCATTATATTGTCCCCTTTGTGGGCTCCCCCGAGGCAATCGCTTACCACCATTTGCTCCCTGCAGCCAAGAATCCTGCTGGTGAACCACTCCTCTCCTTATCAAACAGAAACTCCTCACCTTCTGCTGTAAATTTTCTCCCTCCTACATTTCACTTTTGTCTCCACTTCAGCCCAGTTTGCCATCTTCATTCCTCTCAAGCTAACTTATCTCACTGTGCCTCGTCTCCTTCATCAAACCAAACTCTTGCCTGGGACTCCTTTCCCCTCCACATCTGACAGACCCAATCAATCAATCAGTGGTATTTTCTGAATTTCTACTGTGTGCAGAGCACTCTACTACTAAGTGCTTGGGAGAGTACAATATAACAAGAGTTGGTAAACACGTTCCCTGCCCACAATGAGTTTACAGTCTAGAAGGCGATAACCGTCCCCAACAGCGATTACAGCGATTACCCACCCCAACAATCCAGGTTGGCTGGGCAAAGCGCCCCGGTGGCTGGTAGCCAGTGAGTAGGAGATGACCCTACCTGGGTTCGTAACTCTTCTAGGATGCCAGCGGCAGCCAATCCACCCGAATAACTCCTCGGGGCCCGAGGGGAGGTTCCAAGTCTTACGAGACCCTGCTCGAAAGTGGACCATTAGTCAACGTTTTGGGGAAGGGAGAGGGCAGAGGGTGAGGACCCGGGTCCCACATGAACAAATGGGCATAGCATAGAAATACACATACACACCTATGATGGCTCTTGACCTCTCTCGGGAATCTCCAGCGCTATGTGCTCGGGGAAGGGGGGCAGAATCGCATCATCTGCTTCACAGCAGGCCTTCCCTGGAGCTCTCCCTGGGGGAGGCAGAGTGGGCTCGGGCAAGGCTGGGCAACCAGGGTGGGAGCCGGCCCCCACCTCAAGGCCCTGCTGAGCGTATATCTCCCCAATCAGGTCTTCCCCCAATCTCTGATCTCCCTCTCTTTCAACTGTCGCTTCAATCCTTTTATGGCAGCCAAACGTGTAAGTCTTTTCAATTCCTGAAGCACTTACTTATGGATCTTATATACTCTATTACTTGCCCTATTTGGGATTCATTTAAATTTCTGTCTTCCCTGCTAAGCTGTAAGATCCTCCGGGACAGGGATCTCATCTTCTAATTCTTTTGGACTTTCCTAAGCTTTGTATTCAGTAATCGTTCTATAAGTGTGATTGATTGATTGACTGGAGAGTTTGGGGTGGGGGATAAGGAGGAGAGTATGGAACCAATGAAGTGGGCTTTATTATTTTTGTCCCGACATAGAGATCATTGTAAGGTGAAGAAAGCAGGAAAGTTGGGGCTGAGAGCCATAGGAAAGATAAGGATTTTTCTATGAGAAGCTGATGCCTCATGAAAACTGGAGATTGGGAGGCTTGAGAAGAAATCCATGGGAGCTAACAAATACCACAGAAATTATTCTATGCTCAAATGCTTCCCCTTCTTTTAATTTATTTTAATGACGGTCTTTCTCACTAGATTGTCACCTCCTTGAGGACAAACAGTGCCCAGTGCTTAGAACAGTGCTCCAGCGCTTAGAACAGTGCTTGGCACTTGGTAAGCACTTAATAAATACCATCATTATTACTCTATTGAACTCTACCAACACACTGCACACAGTCAGTACTCGGTAAATGGCAACGATTGATTGGTTGGTTGATGGGAGTTGCTAATGGTGGGAGCTAAATAAAATTCACTGGGTTGCACAGTATTTTTGATCTATGATCGTTCTTTCTATAGTGGTACTTCAGATTTAGTATATGAGTATGTTTGTATAGATGAGGATTTTTTATTAGTCGAGAGGGTCTCCACAGACATTCAGTTATTTTTTTTTAATCCCACATAGTCATGCACCAAAAAGTATATTTTTAAGGACTGGTGGGTTCTCTGGGTAGTTTTTGTTGGTTTCATTCTTTTCCAGGTTGTAAAGGCAAAAAAAGTGCTCTAAAAATGAATGAATTGCACTTGTGAAGGAGTCTCTTGTGCAAAGGCAGAAAAAGGAATTTTAAGCCTATGCTTTCCCAAAGAAAAGTGGAAAACCAAGCCAGGATTCCATTTACTTTTTAATGGTATTTGTTAAGGGCTTTCTTTGTGCTAAGTATTGTACTAAGCACTGGGGTAGTTAAACGTTAAGCAGGCAGGACACAGACCCTGTTCCACATAGGGCTCACAGTCTAAGTAGGAGGGAGAACAGCACTTCATCCCCATTTTACAGATGAGGGAACCGAGGCCCAGAGAAGTTAATTGATTTGCCCACAGTCACACAGCAGGCAAGTGGTGGAGTCGGGATTAAAACTGTACAGTGATAGACGGATCCCAGAATTTCCAAGTAATATGTTCTTTAGAAGACTAATTATGGTCTTGTTAAGCACTTACTATATGCCAAATACCATTCTAAGCACTGGGGTCGACACAAGTTAATCAGGTTTGACACAGTCCTGTTCCCAATATTGGGCTCACACTCTTAATCCCCATATATTTACAGATGAGGTAGCTGAGGCACGGAGTAGTTAAGTGACTTTCCCAAGGTCACATACCATAGTAAGCACTTAACAAATGCCATTACTACTGTAGCAGGCATGTGGCGGAGCCGGGATTAGAACACAGGTCCTTCTGACTCCCAGACTTGTGCTCTGGTTTAGTGGCTTATTTTGAGAGGACTGCGGGATATATTTCCCCATAGGCATAAATGTAATTTGCTATGCCCTATTCCTGGCACGGTGACTGAACTCTGCAGGAAATCCAAAATTACACTGAAGACCCATCCCTGTTTATCCATTCCTCTCATCCCTCCCTACTTACTCTCCCTAGACAAAGTCTTGACTGCCCTGTGATGTTGCTGGGGGTTTTCAGACCTACATCCTGCCTGAAAGAGCCCCCAGAATCGCTTTCGTAGCACCCGGGCCCTGGGCAGTCCTAAACCCCTCCCTTCTTCCGTTCTTCTCGTGCAAATTTGGGGAGTCCTACTCACTGCTCCTCAAGTTGCTGCACCCCTAGCACAGCCACTACTCTATGGTTGAAGCCCAGGGGTCTCCCTGAAGGAGAAGAGCTCATCAGGGATCAGTCTACCCTCTACCCACTAACGGGACTAGCTGCAGGAAACTTTCAGACAAAACCCTCGCCTCTGGGCCTAAGCCTCCCCTGATTCCTGAAGTCTCCCCGGCACCCCGAGCTTCTCCTCCAAGCCCTTACTGTAGGCAGATACGTAGATCTGAGATCTCAGTGATATTTAATAGACTCTTCACAAGGTAACAAATGTAAACAAATCCAGTTAATCATAGTAATAATAATAATTGTGATACTTGCCATACGCTAAGCGTAAGGATACAAGCAAATTGGATTGGACATAGTCCCTGCCCCACGTGACGCTCACAGTCACAATCCCCATTTTACAGATGAGATAACTGAGGCACAGAGAAGTGAAGTGCCTTGACCTTGGGCAACAGGTGGCGGAGCCAAGATTGGAACCCATGACCTTTGGACTCCCAGGCCCGGGCTCTATCCTCCTCTACACCATGCTGCTTCTTGCTGTAAAACCGCCTTTCCCTGGGTCTGTTACACCCCTTCAGAACCTTCGGAATTTCCCTGTAGGCGTCTCAGGGTTCACGTTCTTCTCCCCACCAAGGGCCGGAGCCTCCCTTCTCCAGAGTCCTAACCACTGGACCACTGGACTCTTAACCTTCAGGGATCCTCTCCTATCCCTCCCTTTGCCTTAGGTCTACCCTGGCTCCACAGCACAAGCTCTCCATGTCCCACTTTCCCAGGCACAATTTCCGCTTCCCTTCATCTCTAGATGTCCTAGAGTCTCCTCCTTCTGTCCCGGCTCCTCTACTTCTTTCTACTCCAATCCCTTTCTTTGATTGGTCCAGCTAAGTCTTCAGGGAGAGGCACCATAAAGTGTCTCTTTGGCTTCTTCTTCCCTCTCCTAAATGGGGGGTCAGTGGAATAATAATAATAATAATGATGGTATTTGTTAAGCGCTTACTATATGCCAAGCACTGTTCTAAGCGCTGGGATAGATACAAGGTAATTAGGATGTTCCGCAAGGGGCTCACTGTCTTAATCCCCATTTTACAGATGAGGGAAATGAGGCACAGAGAAGTTAAGTGACTTGCCCAAAGTCACACAGCTGCCAATTGGCGGAGCTGGGATTAGAACCCACGATCTCTGACTCCCAGTCCCGGGCTCTTTCCACTAAGTCTCACTGCTTCCACCTCCACACACCCCAAACATGTTCCCTCCACTGGTTTTCCCCAGTTCCTTGTCCCTTAAGCCTACCACCTCTTCAGTCATTTGTCTTCTTTGCTTACTAAGGACTTCCTCACCTCCTGTTCTTTGCCACTGCTGTTTCCCGTAGAAAGGGAGAAAGAGTTTTAGGGTGGGGTCTTAAGTGGACCCCCCCGGTGGTCAGATACCTGAACGCTGACACCATCCCTCTATCTTTGCTCCAAATAATGGCAAGCCAGTTCGGTTCGACCCAGCTACGTATGGGCCCTCTCCCTCACTGGCTTCCCTCCCTCCCTCTCCATTTCCCCCTGTTACCTCAGATCCAAGTTCCTCCCCACAACACCTCTGTCCCTACTGTTAGGTCCATGATGGCAACTTTCATGGCTTTAGCCCTGACTCGCCAAATTGAGGTCCCCTGCCATCCATTCCCCCCCGCCGGTCAATCAAAACCAGAGAATTGGGGTGGTAGAGTAGCCGCAGTAGTAAGAGTGTGGGGGAAATGGCTGAATGGCTTTCACTCTTTGGCCAAAGGCAATGCAAGAATTCAGGAGGGAGAGGAAAGTGGCCTGTCCCTTCCATTCCTGCCTCATCTGTACCGCCTCTGTCCTGAGCCCTTACTGAAGTCACTGATGGGTAAGTGACACGGGGGCAGAGGATAGGAGAAGGGAGGAAGCAGGGGGAACTATCTTCTCTGCAAAAAGTTGGATGCAGCTAAATGGATCCTGGGCCACATCAGCAAATTACTTCAGATTTTATGCGTCGTAGGGTGTGTCTGCAGAAGGATTCAAACTCTCCAGATTTCAGTCTGGAAGACTTGTTTTTTAAGGCGATAGGTGCATTTGCTCTGTTTTGATCTTCCTGCCAGCAGAGGTGAGCGTGATTTGTTTTTGCAGTAAAGAAGACGGTTCATACTGAGACATCCACAATGCTGAACCTGGTCACCTCACCCTACGACCCAGCAACATGCGTTGAGGCAATTGCAGGATTCCGAGCCCCCCTTGGCTTCCGAGGTTCCCAAACCAGACCAGACTGGTGCGGTTCCAGCTTGGTCTGACCCTGGTCTGAACTCGTTGGGATCCAGGGTTCGAGATTGGATTGACTTCTTTGGTCCTTATGTGAAGCTCTTCCAATCTTTGTCAGCCTGAAATCTATATGGTAAATCCCTGGCTACCGCTCTGGTTTTCTGCACCTTGAATGGTGCGCCCAATTTGTCTCTCCCCATCTCTCTCCACGGGGTATCTCCCTTGCCTCCCGCCCCATCTCAGTCTCTGTTAATCAGACGGGGCCTAGGGAAGTTGATGAGAGAGCTCAATCAACGGACTGCCCCCATTCAAGGAGCCAAATACTCCGGGATGAGTTAGTAGCTTCCTAGGCACTAATTTAGTACTACTAACTACAAAGATAGTAGCTTCCTAGCTATTAATTTGGATGAGGCAAAAACGTTTCCTGCTTACAGGGCAATTCTCTGTAACTTTAGGGAACCACTTTATAGGCAACCAACCGCAGAATGGATGCAGCTAATTTCCACCAAAGAATATAAGGTCTGGGGGGGTGCTTTGGAGTATGCAGTGGTCTGTGGGGGTGAGATGATAGACTGTGAGCCAGAAAGGACCGAGTGGAGGAATAACCTCACTGTCTTCAGAAGAGCCAAAACAATTGCCCCCCACCCCCACCCCAGCCCAGACTGCCTGGTGAGGAGGTCCTCCAGACACAGAAAGTCATACCAGCTGACCTGGTGGTGGTTTTTTGAGGAGAGCTGGACAAAATCCACAAGGAGGGTAACAAGGGGTGATGATATTGTACCCAAGTGACCAACAACCAGGAACAATCTAAAATATGAGGAAATGCACCCTCCCCCCAGTATGCAGGAAGAGCCCCGATCATGAAGGAGGGTATTGTTGCAGGGAATAAAAGGATTGATGGACTGTGTGAGTTTGGTTCTGCTCCACCCTTCGGGTCAGAAATCACTAGTCAGCCCACCTGGGGTGTGCGTGTGTGGTGGGGGAATACCCTTGATCACCAGTATCCATTACACTTCATAACTATGGACCTCCTGACATGATAGCTCATTCTTTGGTAACTTATACCAGGGAAGGGGAGGTTTGGGATTTCGAGGGGTCTCTTGGGTGATGTTGCCCCTTGAGGGTGTTTGGTGGCAACATGATCATGTGAGATTTTGAATACCCGTAATCCTATCTTCACATTTCAGAATTTGAAGCAAGACTCTGCAGCAGAGCAGAGGAAGTATGAGCTCTTTAGACTTAGCTCGCAACGGGCAAAGGAGAGAATTCACCTTCTCAGCCTATACAAAAACAAATCAGCAAAATGAAGGAATTCAAAGTAAGTCTACATTCAGGGATTTAATCAGTGATATTTATTGAGTGCTTACTGGGTGCAGAGCACTGTATTAAGCACTTGGGAAAGTATAACAAAGTTGAGTTAGACATGTTCCCTTCCCAAAAGCAGCTCATAGTCTAGAGATTAGCTTGCAGTCTAGAGGCTTAGAAAAGTGCTTGGCACATAGTAAGTGCCTAACAAATACCATCATTATTATTTTTATTATCTAAAGACCGATGAAAAGCAAATTTAATTTTAACTTGACCACGTAAACAAGAACCTAAAAAGGACAATTAAAGGGGTGGTGGCTAGTAAGAGATATGCTGCAAAAGATGAAAAATGTACATCAGGAAACAGTAATAGTAGTATTTATTAAGTGCTTACTATGTGCAGAGCACTGTACTAATCTCTGGGAAAAAATGCAAAGGTGGGAATTAGGCTTGGTCCCTGTCCCTTGAAGGGTTCACAGCCTAAACCAGGGAGGTTACTAGGTAAGACTGACAGTTTTAATTTTAAAGGCCAACAATTTAATTCAGCTGTAGCACAAAGATAAGAACTTCCACCATATTTTGAAATTTTAAAATGGAAATCTTAGGGAATTACCCCGATGCTAGCAAAAGCAGATGTGTGCCTGAAAACTTAAAATATCGTATGGGAAAAAGGTGCTACTTAAATATGAATATGTGAGGAAGTACCATAGTGTAACTCAAGTTTTGAAAATTCTAGGGCTGTCTGAGTTCATGCAGGGACTGGTGAGGATGCGAGTCAGTAAAATTATTTTCTGGAAGCGACCCCGATTATTCATTAAACTCAGACGTTTTGGAATTGGTCCAATGGTCTATCTCTTTGTGGAGATGTGATAATTGGGATATTGGTGGGGCTAGCTCATTTTAGCTATGCTTTACACCATATTACTTAGGGACTATGATCTCATCTTTCACAGAATCTGTTCTGGCCCCTCTAATCCCCTTGAAACATCCATCTTGCTAATTCCTCCTGCAAGATGACTTTATCCCCTGAGGGTTTAATATATTCTTGATTCTCCCTTCTCTTCAAATGCTGAACAGGCTCCATTTCTGGGGCAGTCCTTGGGTGCTTTTTCAGTGTAGAGCATAATCGTAAAAAATTCGAAAACCAGTTTAATCTCCAGGTACGGATGTCCAACTAGAACCTCTTTGTACCCATTAACCTCTGGACAGTTTGACTTCCTGCACTGGCATTAAACAAGGACGGAGTCATGGCTTAAGCTGCTTTCTTCCTGTTATGTTTGTTTCCCAAAGTCTGAATTCTTTCTTGGGTTGGTGCAATCTAGATTCTGGTTTCTAGTCCGTTGTATCTTTTGCTATTACTATTATTACTATGAATTAATAATAATAATTGCAGTATTTGTTAAGTGCTTACTTTGTGCCAAGCACTTTACTAAGTGTTGGGGATAAATACAAGATAATCAGGATCCACCTGGGGTTCAGAGTATAAGTAGGAGGGAGAACAGATATTGAATCCCCATTTTGCAGAAGAGGGAACTGAGGCACAGAAAAGTGGAGCAACTTGTCACAGGTCACACAACAGTTAGGCGGTGGGCCGGGATTAGAACCAGTTTCTCTGACTCCGAGGCCTTCGCTCTTTCACCTAGGCCATACTGTTTCTCGTAAACCATCTGCACTGATGGATTACAAGCCGTGAATAGCTCCCGTCCCTTTTCCTGGGTCAGAATAAGAGGTTCCCCATGTCATACATCAATGGAGGTGTTGCCTGGTTTAGAGAGGGAGTGTGGAAATTTGCTCAGCCCTCTGCCTTCTTTGGGCTCTCTCTCCCCATTTGCCCTGGACAGGCCTTGCCCTGTAACTCGTTTCAGAAATTGCTTAAGAGTTCACATAAGCATCCAGCCTGGGCTTTAAGGCAAACAAGGATTCTAGTAGAGAAATGTCTGGTGGCCACCTATTTGGGGCTGGAGGCTGATGCCAGGCATGGGACTGAAGGAGCAGCACACCAGAAGCAGGAAATCTGCTGGAGGGTTCAATGCCTGAGGACAGGGGCCAAGGCCAGCTGATGTGAATTTGATGGTAAGTTCAAGTCAAGCGATCAATAAATCCATGGTGCTGTGTAATGAGCGCTATACTAAGCACTTGAGGGAGTACAGTACAGTTGGTAAGCACGATCCCTGCCTTCAAAGAGCTTACAATCTAGCAGTGGAAACAGACATTAGATTTCAAGGAAGGGAAGCATCAGAGCAGCAGGATAGGTACGTTGAGTGCGGTCGGGGTTGGACCAAGTGAATGGGAGAGGCAGTAGGGAAGGTAAATTAGGTGGAGGAATGAAAGTTTAGTCTGGGAAAACTTCCTGGATGAAATATGATTTCAGTAAATCTTTGAAGATGGGAAGAGTATCGGTCTACCCCTGTGGAGTCCTCTGTCCCAGTGTGATGCGATGACCCAGAGCCAGGATAGTGAAGCTGTGGAGACGCATTGCCCCGCAGGCAAGTGGGGAGAGCAGGTGGTAGGATAAGCACGACCCCCTCAACCCTGTTCTGATCCCCATCCCCACCTACACCCATGTCTTCACCTCCTCCCCTGGCTGCTGCACCATCCCAGAGCCCCACAGGCGATTATGGCTGATTCACTGACCTGAGCCAATCTCTGTATCCTGCCTGGCTGTCTCTGCCCTCGCCTCCCTTCCCTCTCTATCTTGTGGTGCCCACTCACATTCCTTCAGTAGCATTTATTGAAGCACCTTCCAAATTAAGCACCACGAAAAAAATGCTCTTGTGAGAATTAGACTTGGTAATGGTTCCCTCAGGGCTCACTCTTGAAGAGTATGGTGGGGATGGAAGGAGTGGGTAATGGATAAATAAGAAACAACAAATCCAGAGAGCCAAAGAGGCAGGGATGATGAGAAATACGAGGGCAATGGAGCCCTGTGAATAGAGGAGCAGAGCTTCTGTCTCAGTGCTGCTTGGCCGGTCAACAGTCACAACTGCCACAGTCTTCCCAAAGTTCTAAAAGTTGGGGGCTCAAGCCGCTAACGGATTCTCACCCTTTCCGGCTGGAGGGTGGGGCCCCCGAGTGGCATGGAAGGAGGTGGGTGGGGGTGGGGGATTGGGGGGGGGGGGCGGTCCTCTGGGCTATGGAATTTGATGCTTCAGTTCTGGAAAAGCCAGGGCTCTCACCACTTCCCTCTCCTCTTACTGGCTGGGCAGGGACTGTTTCCGTTTACCGTTATTTTGTACTCTCCCAAGGGCTTAGAACAGTGCTCTGCACACAGTAAGCACTCAATAAATACTACCGAATGAATGAATGCATGATTTAGGGAGGTTCCCAGTGGCTGCTTCACCCCCTCCCCCTTCCCAAAGTGTGATGCTACCCAGGTCAAAATTTGTCCGGGAACTGGGGTGGGTGTTATGGACATATCTTTAAATTATACAGTATAAATTATTCATTTATAATACTGTCTCCCCCTCTAGATTAATAATAATGTTGGTATTTGTTAAGCGCTTATTATGTGCAGAGCACTGTTCTAGGCGTTGGGGTAGATATAGGGTAATCAGGTTGTCCCACGTGAGGCTCACAGTCTTAATCCCCATTTTACAGATGATGTAACTGAGGCACAGAGAAGTGAAGTGACTTGCCCCACAGTCACACAGCTGATGAGTGGCAGGGCTGGGATTCGAACCATGACCTATGACTCCCAAGCCTGTGCTCTTTCCACTGAGCCACGCTGCTTCTCTAAGACTGTAAGCTCCTTGTGGCCAGGGAATGCATCTATCAACTCTGTAGTTACACGACCCCCCTGAGTAGCCTTTTTGAAGGCACATTTCCTTCCAAGAGGCCTTCCCTAAGCCCTCATTTCCTCTTCTCCCACTTCCTTCTGCGTTAACGTGATTTGCTCCCTTTATTCACCACTCCCCATCCCAGCCCCACAGCACATTTGTAGTACCTCTGATTTATTTATTTATATTAATGTCCGTCTCTCCTTCTTGACTGTAAACTTGTAAGCAGGGAATGGGTCTACCAGCTCTGTTACATTGTTATATTGTACTCGAACAAGCACTTAGCACAGTGCTCTGCACCAATAAGTGCTCAGTAAATATGATTGATTGATTGATTGATTGGAGCTGACTTTCCTTTAAGCCACTTGTGAGAAAAACAGGGGTTTACCCAGATTCCCAACCAGCTTATCATGAAATCCCTGTCCACTCTACCTTCACAAATACTTCCTTTCCTCTAAATTCAAACTGCTATTACGTTGATTCCAAGCGCCCCTCACTTCCAACTTGACTACTGGCATCTGCCTCCTCGCCAATGTCCCGATCTCCTGTCTCCCCACTCCAGTCCATTCTTCACTTTGCGTCATGGATCGTTTAACAAAAAATCCCATTCAGTCCATGTCTGCCCCACTCCCCAAGACCCTCCAGTGGTTGCCCGTTCCACCTCCGCATCAAACAGAAACCTCCTTACCACCCCCCTCCCCTGGTTTTAAATGCACTCAGTCAGCTCTCCCCCAATCATATCTTATTTCACCGATTTCCTACTTACCGCCCCAGCATGCTCACTTCACTCCCCCTAAATGCCAACCTACTCACCAATTCCTTGCTTACCTGGAACTCCTCCCCCTTCATATTACAACACAGGAGATCACTCAACTCATCTTCAAAGCCTCATCAAAAATCACATCTCCTTCAAGAGGCACTTCCCTGACTACTTTCTCATTTCCCCTTTTCCTCTCCCTTCTGGCGTCTTCCTTGCGCTTGGATCTGTACCCTTTAAGCACTTGATATTCACTCCATCAATCAGCCAGCCCTTGTTTTATATAATTTATATATCTATCTATATATATTATATATACACAATTTGTTTATAATAATTTATTTGTAATAATATTGTAATATTTGTAATAATATAATTTGTTTATACATTTATTGAGCACTTACTCATGTGCAGAATCACTGTACTAAGCGCTTGGAAATGAACAAGTCGGCAGGGGATATCTGTCTCCCCTTTAGACTGCTATTTCCTTGTGGGCAGGAACTGTGTCTACCAATGCTTTTGTATTGTACTCTCCAAGCACTTAGTATTGTGCTTCTGCACATGGTAAGTGTTCAATAAATGCAATCGATTGATTATCAAAGTAATCATCACTACAAAAGAAAGGCCTGTTTGTGCTGAAAGAGAGGGGTGTGAGAAACTGAGAAACTCTCACAGTGATCAGACCTGTTTCTAGTTCACTGAAGAGTTTTCTATTTTAATATAACTGGAAAAAAGTTGGGGCCTATCATCCTGACTAGGAAATTTATAAACTCCATGTGAAAAATCAACAGAAAAACAATCACTGTAGTGAAAGGGGAATGAATAAAAGAATGATTAAAAATTAAAGGATGAAAAATAAAATGTAATACTTGGGTCCAGTTTACTCATCCCTCGAGCCATCCTCAGGGACAGTTAAAAGCTCCAACCAAAATATCAATGAAAGAAAATGAATCACTGAAAGACATTCATAGCTGAAATAATATAATGAAAAATAGAAGCTCCTTTGTCATTTATTTCTCAGATGTTCTAGGAAAATGTCTGCTTTCAATATTTCTAAAATTTCTAGGTATAGTTTAGTATCCATATCTATTCAAATTAAAGGTAAATTTTATTACAAGATAAAATATGCTAAAATATTTAAAGGGCATTCAACTTAATGTATTCTTGCATTGAAAATGTTTCCAAAAGCTACTAAAGCAAGTATCATGGTTTAAGTGAAAAATTGCAGGTGGCGGGCACCCCAGACAGGAATTAACGAGCACGGGAAGATCTTTGGTCCTTGCTGATAGGAGAGGTGAGAGATGGGGTTCCAAAACAGAACTCCTCATCTTCCCACCCAAATCCTGTCCTATCCCTGACTTCCCTATCATGGTAGACAAGACTACCATCCCTCCTGTCCCACAAGCCTGTAGCCTTCGCAATATCCTCGACTCCTTTAACTCATTTAACCCATATATTACGTGGGGCACAAAATCCTGTCAGTTCTACCTTCACAACATCTCTAGAATCCACCCTTTCCTCTTCATGTGACCTGGACCACCTTGATCCAAGCACCTATCCTATCCTGTCTTGACCACTGCATCAGCCTCCTCACTGACCTCCCTGCCTCTTGTCTCTCCCCACTCCACTCCACACTTCATTCTGCTGCCTTAATCATTTTTCTCAAAAAAAGTCCTGTTCACAACTCTGCACTCCTCGAGAACCTCCAGCAGTCACCCATCCAACTCCACATCAAACAGAAACTCCTTAACACTGGTTATAAGGTACTCAGCTCCCTTCCTTCTATCTTACCTTGCTGATCTATTACAACCCAGTCCACATGCTCTATTCTCCTAATTCAAACGTACTCTCTGAACCTCATCTCATCTATACTGTTGTCAACCCCTTGTTCACGTCCTCCCTCTGGCCTGGGACTCCCACCCCTTCATATCTAACAGACCACCACTCTCCTTGCCTTCAAAATTCTTCTTAAAACTCTTGCAACTAGGCTTCTTGCAAGCAGGGAACATTTTTACCAATTCTCTGACATTGTAGTCTCCCATACCCTTAGAAAAGTGCTCTGCCCACAAGTGCTCGATAAATACAATTAATTGATTGCAATCACATCTCCTCCAAGAGGCCTTCCCTGACTAAGCCTTCATTTCCCCTACTGACTCTCCCTTCTGTGCTGCCTATGAACTTGTGGTGCACCCCTTGAGCACTTTGATGCTCACCCCAGCCCCACAGCACTTATATCCATTTCCTTATACTCTATTTCCCCAACCTGTAGTTTATTTTAATGTCTGTCTCCCCCAGTCAAATGCGAGCAGGGATTGTGCCTACCAATTCAATTGTACTGTAGTTTTCTCAAGAGCTCAGTACAGTGCTCTGCACGCAGTAGTGCTCTTTAAATGCCACTGATTGTCGAATGCAAAGGGGTCCCAGGTTTGTGGAAGCGAGAGTCCGAGCTTGGACTTTTTCCCCATTTGGTTGAAATAATGATAATGTTGGTATTTGTTAAGTGCTTACTATGTGCAGAGCACTGTTCTAAGCGCTGGGGTAGATACAGGGTAATCAGGCTGTCCCACGTGAGGCTCACATCTTAATCCCCATTTTACAGATGAGGTAACTGAGGCACCGAGAAGTCAAGTGACTTGCCCAAAGTCACACAGCTGACGGGGCAGAGCCAGGATTAGAACCCACGACCTCTGACTCCCAAGCCAGAGTGCTCTTTCCACTGAGCCACACTGCTTCTCTTAACGGCCTGGACACGGGGCACCCGAAACCAAGAGAGTGACCCGGAGAGACCAGGCCAGCCCCAGACAGGTGTGAATAATTTGTGTGGGGTAGTAGTGGGTGAGACTCTGGCTGTGCTTGAGGGGGATGAGGAATGGGGGAGTGGAAGAGATGGAAGAGGGAAATGTCACTGCTGTGTCTTGGGTCTGGCTGGGATTCCCTGCTGTGCCCTATCTGGGCCACAGAGTAAATGCCCAATAAATGCCTTCAACTGATTAATGGGGCTTTGAAAATGGGGAGAGCAGCAGACAATTGTAGATGGAGAGGGAGGGAGTTCCAAGCCAGAGACAGGGCATGGAAAGGGGGTTGGTGAAGAGAAAGATGAAATCGGGGCCCAGCGAGTAGGTTGGAGTAGCGAAATGTGCAGGCTGGCCTGTAGTAGAAAGTCAGCAAGGTAAGAGGAGAGGGAGAGCTGATTGAGAGCTTTAAAGTTGGTGGTCAGGGGTTTCATTTGATGTGGAGGTGGGTGGGCAACCACTGGAGGTTCTCAAGTGGGGAGACATGGACCGAAAGCTGTGGACCGTAAGTGTGTCTGAGGCAGGGAACATATCTGCGAAATTATACTGCACACAGTTCACATTCAATCAGTACCATGGACTGACTGAAAGATTTTTCATGATGACATCAGTCTCCTCTGCCACTCTCGAGGGAGACCCATCTCCCGCTCTTCCCAAGGACAACAGGAGGAGCCAGCCCACTTTATACCCCCTTCCTGGAGCCAGGGGGTTGGATCAGATGGCCTCTAAAAGGTCCTGCCCACTATGGACTGATTCAGACTGTAAGCTCATCCTGGGCAGGGAATGTGTCTATCATTCTTTTGTACCCTCCCAAGCGCTTAGTACAATGCTCTGCCCACAATAAGCGCTCAATAAAAGTGATTGAATGGTTCTGGAATTGATTAGCCTCCTCCTGCCCCAGGGTGTGACATCATGAGCCCACCACCCTTCACCTGAGCCACCCAGGAACTGGAAACAGAATATGAAGGGTCAACTGCTTTGCTTCTCAACCTGTCTATCCTGACTTGGCTGTGGAGGGGGTGAATTTCAAACCTGCTGAGAAAAAGCCTCATTTCACCTCATGGCTGTGCTACATTCAGTCACAAGGTGTCCTCCTAACTCAGTGTTCCCGCCTTCCCTGGTCAGAACCACTAGTTTGGGGGGTTTTTTTAAAGTGGTATTTGTTAAGTGGTTGTTAAGTATCTGTAATGGATCATGAGAGAAGACAGGACGTTCTGGAGAAAATATATCCATAGAGTCGCTAATGCATCGGAAACAACTCGACGGCACTTGATCATAATAATATTTAAGTGCTTACTATGTGCCAGGCACTGTACTAATTGCTTGGGTAGATGCAAGCCGAACAGGTTGCACTCAGTCCCTGTCCCACATGGGGCTCGCAGTCTTAATCCCCATTTCACAGATGTGGTACAGAGAAATGAATTGACTTGCTCAACGTCACAAAACAGACAGCAAGGTCTAGTGGAAAGAACATGGGCCTGTAAATCAGAGAACCTAGATTCTAATCCCAGCTTTGCCACTTGTCAGCAGTGTGACCTTGGGCAAGTCACTTAACTTCTCTGTGCCTCAGTTACCTCATCTGTAAAATGGGGGTTAAAGATGGTGAGCCCCATGTGGGATATTGACTATGTCCAACCTGAATATCCTTTTTCTACTCCAGTGCTTAGAATAGGGCCTGGCACAGAGTAGGTACTTAAATACAATTTTTAAAAAAGTGGTGGAGTTGTGATGAGAACCCAGGTACTCTGACTCCCAGCCCCGGGCTCTTTTCACTAGGCAGCACTGCTTTCCTGGTCTGCTTCACTCTCAGTAATCATCACCCTGGCATTTGTTCATTACTTTCGGTGCATCAAGCACTGTGCTAAGTGCTGGAGTATATGCAATCCAATCATAAACACTCCCCACCTGACATGGGACACACACTCTAAGGAGAAGTGAAAGTGAGGCAGAGAGGCCAGATGACTTGCCCAAGGTCACACAGCAGGCAAGTGGATTCGGGATTGACAGTTCAAAAATTAAGAAGTCAAGAAACATTGAGAGCTGAAGACTGTGATTTTTTTTTAACTAGTTTCAACTCCCCTCTCCTTCCTCTGCCGTCTTAGAAGAAGGGTAATATAATGGATAGAGAATGGGTCTGGGAGCCAGAAGGTCATGGGTTCTAATCTCAGCTCTGCCACTTACCTCCTGTATGACTTTGGGCAAGTTAGTTCACCTCTCTGAGCCTCAGTTTTCTCACCTGCAAAATGGGGATTTAAAGCCTGTTCTCTTTACTCCTATGAGCCCCATGTGAGACAGTCCAACCTGATTAACCTGTATCTCTCCCTGTTCTTAGAACAGTGCTTGACACATAGTAAGTGCTTAACAAATACCATAATAATTATTATTACCATTATACTAGAAGAACCAGCTGTTAGTTTTGTCAATCCCCACTAAGTAAACCAGGGGGCCTGTGTTCTTTCTAGACTGTAAACTTGTTATGGGGCAGGGAAGATGTCTGCAATTTCTGTTGTATTGTACTCTCCCAAATTCCTAGTATAGTGCTCTGCACATAGTAAGCACTCAATAAATACAACTGATTGATAGATTGATTGAAAAAAAGTATTCTTCAGGCTCTGTTTTGGCTCAACAATGTCCAGTTTTGATCTGACCTGCCATTCTTTGATGACTTCTCAGCTCTTCACTTCAGATAAAACAGAGAGAACTTTCCCTTTTTTAGAGAATCAGTCAGTCGATAGTATTTACTGAGTGCTTACTGTGTGCAGAGCACTGTAGTCAGTGCTTAACAGAGTTGGTAGAAATGCTCCCTGTCCTCAACAAGCTTATGATCACGAGGATTGCCTATTGTTCTCACTGAGGGCAGGAAACATGTCTACTTATTCCATTTTACTCTTGAAGCACTTAGTGCTCTCCACCCCTAGGCAATTAGCAAATACCATTGATTGAACAATTAATTGATAGATTGCCCTCTGATCATGTCTTGTACCCCACCAGTTAACCACGGACATTTCCTGTTTGTTTGCCTGGTTCTGTTCTATGGCATATATTTTCCTGAGCCTCTAAATAGTGTTTTGGTTTTTTTAATAGTCTCCAGGTAGCTACTAAATCACTTGTGTTTATAGCTCCTCTTCAGCTTCTTCCTAACGCAGGTTCTATTTTACGCATCACTTTTCTAAAACTAATATCTAGGTGCTATTTTTTGTCCACCCCCGGCCCAGAAAAAATGCTCATTTTCATCATTCATTCAATTGTATTTATTGAGCGCTTACTGAGTGCAAAGCACTGTACTAAGCACTTGGGAGAGTACAATCTAACAGTAAACAGACACATTCCCTGCCCACAAGGAACTCATCTTTCTGCAGTCTCTTTTCCAAGGTGATTTCTCCCTCTCCTCCCTCCTGCACCAGGTTCTCCTCGCTGCTCAGAATTCAAACCCTCCTGTTGTGTTTCCTGGACTCTGCTTGACTTCATCTTCTCCAGGAGAGTTTGATCCTATTGCCAGACCTTCCCTAATTTATTTGGATGGTCCATGTGAGGATAATCACCATCTCCACCTGGCCCAGAGTTACAGTTTCCAAAGAGGACGCATCTGCCGCCCTCAGCTTCAGGTTATCCTTTCATTCAATCATATTTTTTGAGCATTTACTGCATGCAGAGCACTGTACTAAACACTTGAGACCTGCGCTTGAGATCCTTCAGACCTGTAAGTGCCCAGAACTCTGACCCCGGATGCAAAGATGAGACTTCTCCTTCATCCTCTTACTGCAGGAGAAGCAGCATGGCCTAGTGGAACCACTCAGAGGCTGTGGGTTCTAATCTCAGCTCTGTCTCTTGCCTGATGGGTGACCTTGGACAAGTTATTTCACTTTGCTGTCAGTTTCCTCATCTGCCAAATGGGGATTTAATAATGGTAATAATAATATTTGTTAAGCATTAATAGTAATTATGGTATTTGTTAAGCACTTACTATGCGCCAAACACTGTTCTAAGCTCTGGGGTAGATACAGGGTAATCCCACATGGGGCTCACAGTCTTAATCCCCATTTTACAGATGAGGTAACTGAGGCACAAAGAAGTTAAGTGACTTGCCCAGGGTCCCACAGCAGAAAAGCAACAGAGCTGGGATTAGAACACAGGTCCTTTTTTTTTTTTTAAGGGTATTCATTAAGCATTTACTATGTATCAGGTTCTAAGTGCTGGGGTAGATAAAAGCTAATCAGGTTGGACACAGTCCATGTCCCACATGGGGCTCACAGTCTTAATCCTCATTTTATAGATGAGGGAACTGAGGCCCAGAGAAATGAAGTGACTTGCCCAAGGTCACACAGAAGACAGGTGGCAATGCTGGGAATAGAACCTAGGTCCTTCTGACTCCCAGGTCCATGCTCTATCTGCTAGGTCACCCTGAGAGGGGTGTCTCAGGGGAGGTGTGTTTTGGGGAGATGTGTCTCAAGGGAGATGTGTTTCAGTGGAAGTGTGTTTAGGGGGGAGGTGTGTTTCAGGGCAGTCATGTTTTGGGGGAGGTGTGTTTCGGGGGAGACATATCTCGGAGGAGACGTGCCTCATGTCAGGAGTAGCACGGGGCCAGAGTGGCTACTGGGGGCCCTGGGCCTGCCCCAGCAGGAATTGGAACCCCCCTCTCCCCGCTGATGGACTGGCAGGGAGGATGAAAGGTGTCAGGGGTCTTCCTGCTCCTAGTGACCCTCCCTGGGGCCAAAAGGCCTGGGGTCACCTGGGTTCCCAGCCCAGCCTTCCACCAGGGGCCACCTTTAGCTTGCTGTCGGCATCCCCTCTGCCGGACCTCTGGACCTCAGAGCTCCCTGCTAGCCCTGGGCCTCTGTTTCTTGGTGGGGAGGGCTAGGTGGGGTCAGAGGTCCCGGCCTCTGATGCTGCTCCTCAGAACAGGCTGCGTGGCCAAGAGGGTGGCCCCGACCTGGGCTTCAGCACAGGAGGGCGGTCTGAGCCGTAAATGAAATCAGAGGAAGAATGAGGGAAGAAACACTGAAATTTGTGTGGGTGGAATAATAGTAATTATGGCACAAGCCTGAGAGAAAGGAGGTCATGGGTTCTAATCCTGACTTTGCCACTTGTCTGCTGAGTAGCCTTGGGCACAGAATGACCTTGTATCTACTCTAGTACTTAGAACAGTTCTTAACACGTAATAATACTTATGGTGTTTGTTAAGCCTTACTATGTGCCAGGCACTGTTCTAAGAGCTGGGGTAGATTTCAATTAATAGGGTTTGACATAGTCCCTGTCCCTCACAGGGCTCACAGTCTTAATCCCCATTTTACAGATGAGGGAACTGAGTAGTAAGCGCTTAACAAATACCTTAATAACAGTAATAGTAATAATGGCATTTGTTGAGCATTTACTATGTGCAAGGCACTGTACTAAATGCTGGGAGGATACAAGCAAATCAGGTTGTACAGAGTCCCTGTCCCACGTTTCAATCCCCATTTTACAGATGAGGTAACTGAGGCCAGAGCGCAATGAAATAGACACGTTCCCGGCCCACGACAGTTTAGAGTCTAGAGGAGCCTAGCGGTACAAGACAGAGAAGTGTCACATTCCCCGTGAACCCGGTCTCCAGCAGGGGAGACCGACATAAGAATAGTTACCGAGTAGTCGTCACGATTGGTGGTATTTATTGAGCACTCTCCCTGCGGAGAGTGACTTGCCCAAGGTCACACAGCAGATGAGTGGAAGAGGCAGGATTAGAACCCATGTCTTCTGAGTCTCAAGTCCATGCTCTTGCCATTCTTGTCACTAGACCACACTATCTTAAAACTGAGGGCAGCTTGGGCTTTGAGAGGGTTGGGAGCTCAGAGTGGTGGCTTCAAGGTCTGTGGGTGAAAGAGACGGGGGGCCTGCTGGGCTGGGGGCTGCTTGCAGGCTGGGGCAGGCCAGAAGGTTAATCTGGTCAGGGGGTTGGCACTGGCTGGCAATGGCTGGATCGATGGAAGGCTGGCACTGGTTGGAGGCCTGGCACTGGCTGGTGTTAGATGGCTAAGTGGAGCGATGGTGCTGACTGAATAGCCGGCATAGGCTGGCACTAGATGGCACTGACTGGAGTGCTGGTGCTGGCTGGTACTGACTGGTGTTGCCTGAAATGGTGTGGACAGACAGAGGGCTGGTACTGGCTGGAGGTCTGGCTTAGTATGGCATTGCTGACACTGGTTGGATAGATGGCAGGCTGGCACTGGTAGGAGCTCTGGCACTGGCTGCCAGCACCTGTTGCTGCCTTTAATTGGATGGACTGATGGAGGATTGATGTCAGCCAGAGAGCTGGCGATGGCTGGCGGTGACTTTTGCTTGCTGACTGGCTGGAGGGCATGCATAGGTTGGCACCAGCAGGCATTGGTTTGATAGGAAGGCTGGCACTGGTCGATGGACGGACGGTTGGTACTGGTTGGTGTTGGCTGGCATTGACCATAAGGGTGGAGGGTTGGTGTTGACTGGCAATGGCTGGCATTGGTTGAGTGTCTGACTGGAGAGCTGGCATTAGCTGGAGGACTGGCACTGATGGACAGTTGGCATTTATGGAAGTGGCTCACTTTCCTCACCTATAGTTCAAGGGTGGCCAAATCTTCCTCAGACCCCGCCCGCCCAGCCAAAACTGCAGCAGAAGTGGCTCAGCTTAGTAGAAAAGCCAGGGCCTTGGAATCATAATCCATTTGTCTACTGTGTGACCTTGGACAAGATAGTTAACTTCTCGGAGCCTCCGTTTCCTCATCTGTAAAATGGGGATTAAATCCTACTCACTCCTACTTGGGTTGTGCTCCTCCAGACTGTAAGCTCACTGTGGGAATGGAACACATCTACCAACTCAGTTGTAGTGTACTCTCCCAAGTGCTTAGTACAGTGTTTTGCACACAGTGAGTCCTCAAAAAATACCACTGATTGATTGATTAGCTCATGACTCCCATGTGGGACAGGGACTGAGCCCAACCTGATTATATTATATCTATCCCAGTGCTTGGTACAGTGTTTGGCACATAGTAAGCACCTAATAGTTACCATTTAAAAAAAAAGGAGTGCTATCAGCTCAAATGCAACAGGAGGATCAGATGATCACCAGTGGCATTTATTGAGCATTTACTTTATACAGAGCACTGTATTGAGCAGCTGGGAGCGTGCCATAGATTTAGACTTGGAGCCCCATGTGGGACAGGAACTGTGCTCTATTTGACTGACTTGTATCTACCGCAGTGCTTAGAACAGTGCTTGACACATAAGTAAGCACTTAACAAATAACATAAATGAATCAATGATTAAGTAATTAACTATGATTCCTGCCCTCAAGTAGCTTACAATCTAGAGAAGCAGCATGGCTTGTGGCTAGAGCTTGGGTCTGGGAGTCAGAAGGGAATGGGTTCTAATCCTCCTCTGCCACTTGTCTGCTTTGGGACCTTGGGCAAGTCACTTCACTTCTCTGTGCCTCAGACACCTCATCTATAAAATGGGGATTGAGATGGTGAGTCCCACGTGGGACAGGGACTATATCCAACCTTATTTGCTTGAATCCACCCCAGTGCTTAGTACAATGCTTATTACAGAGTAAGCACTTAACAGTATTATTATATTATATCATATCATATCGAATCGTAGGAGTCTTGGTGCCCCTGCAGGAGAAGAGAAGGTGGAGGGAGACGGAAGTTCAATAGGGTGTTCATGGGGCGACATGAAGCCATGTTTTCCAGGTCCTCTGTGACCTGTCAAGGACACCCACTAGCCATGAGTGATTTGGACAGGGCAGGAAAGGCGGCAGGGATGCCAGGATGGCAGCGGGATGAAATCCAGTGAGGCATGGGACCTGAGAAGTGGCCCCTCAGGGCCAGGAAGAACTTCCTGGAGACCTCTCGGGAGAGAACCCATCTCACCTGCTCAGGGACATTTAGCTCACTTGTCCACGGCCCGGGCCCAGTCTAGTGCGGGTTCTAGATTTCAGAGAGCTTGATCAAGCCCAACCTTCCATCCCCCCATCTTCTAACTCAGGGACCATTACACAGCTGCTGAGAACTCTGTCTGTACCCACTCTCCCCCGTCCCCCGCACAACCCAAACACCATACATAGGCATCGACAGCCATAAGTGACCCAGTGTGTCCACCCTCTGTCCATGAGCAATTTTGTGTATGAGCCAATGGCCACTAACTACTTTATGTAAACTCATAAGTGCAGGGAACATGTCCACTAATTCTGTTGTATTGTACTCTCCCAAGCACTTAGTACAGTGCTCTGCACATAATAAGTACTCAATAAAAACTATTGATGGATTGATTGTGTGTGCACCAACAGCCACAAGTGGTGTGCTCCCACAGGCCAGGGGGAATGGTGGCTGTGTGTACTATGGGAACAGAGATGAGGAATTGAGTAGAAAATTATCTCCTGAGCTCCTTCACTCTCACGGTGATGGTGCTGCGCCTTGTGTCACCTCCATCCAGGCCACGCTCTCTCACTAGCCACCGGCCCAGTTCTTCCTGTCAGCACCTCATACCTACTCGTAATTTTCCGAGAAGCTGGCTCAGCTGCCTAGCTGACTGACCGCCGTTGAAAATCTGGCTCTGTCCATGACCGATCCTCTCAGATGAGAAAGAAAAGGATGAAAAGATGAAGTCTCCTGGCACCGGTCAGGTGGCCTGCAGGGTGACATGGCCAATGGCCAAACCACAAGGCTACTGACTTCCCACCTGGACCAGATGCCAAGGCCACGGTAAAGTGGGCAAGACTACGCTAGGGTAGTCTTCTCTTCAAAAAACTTCCCCCACCTCCCATCCAAAGTCCTGAAACCGATCCCGGACACCTGCCTTCATTTCCTCTCCACCAACTCTCCTCTTGATCCACCTCAGTCAGGCTTATCAACCCTCTGAGACCATGTTTCCTAGGTCACCGATGACCTCCTTATAGCAGACACAGGGCAGAGCCAGAACTAGAACCCAGGTCCTTCTGACTCCCAGGTCTGTTCTCTCTCCACTAAGACACACTGCTTCTCAAACACTATTTTTAACCATTACTAGTTCTCCTATTACTAGTATTATTACCATCACTAGTACTGTCTTTGCCCCAGCATGGGAAACGGCTTAAACACCAACCTCATCCCCTGTGCCTTCACCAGAACAGAAACCCGACTGGTCCTCAGACTGAAATTCACCATGAAGATGGGGGTGTTCAGGGGAATCGATGCTTAGAATTCCTTAACTCCCATTCTCTCCTAGACCCCCTCCAATCTGGCTTCCGTCCCCTCCACTCTACCGAGACTGCTCTCTCTAAGGTCACCCATGACCTCCTTCTTGCCAAGTCCAATGGCTCCTACTCCATTCTAATCCTCCTTGACCTCTCTGCTGCCTTTGACACTGTCGACCATCCCCTCCTCCTCCATACCTTATCTCACCTTGGCTTCACGGACTCTGTCCTTTCCTGGTTCTCCTCTTACCTCTCTGGCCGGCCATTCTCGGTCTCCTTCGCTGGAGCCTCCTCCCCCTCCCATCCTTTAACTGTTGGAGTTCCTCAAGGGTCAGTTCTTGGCCCTCTTCTGTTCTCCATTTACACTCACTCCCTCGGTGAACTCATCCGCTCTCACGGCTTTGACTACCATCTCTACGCAGATGACATGCAGATCTACTTCTCCGCCCCTGTCCTCTCCCCCTCCCTTCAGGCTCGCATCTCCTCCTGCCTCCGGGACGTCTCCACCTGGATGTCGGCCCGGCACCTAAAACTCAACATGAGCAAGACTGAGCTCCTCATCTTCCCTCCCAAACCCGGTCCTCTCCCAGACTTCTCTATCACCGTGGATGGCACGACCATCCTTCCCGTCTCTCGGGCCCGCAATCTCGGTGTCATCCTTGACTCATCTCTCTCGTTCACCCCACACATCCTATCCATTACCAAGACCTGCCGGTTTCACCTCTACAATATCGCCAAGATCCGCCCTTTCCTCTCCACCCAAACGGCTACTTTACTGTTACGGGCTCTCGTTATATCCCGGCTAGACTACTGTGTCAGCCTTCTCTCTGACCTCCCTTCCTCCTCTCTCGCCCCGCTCCGGTCTATTCTTCACTCCGCTGCCCGGCTCATCTTCCTGCAGAAATGATCTGGGCATGTCACTCCCCTTCTTAAACAACTCCAGTGGTTGCCTATCAACCTCCGCTCCAAACAAAAACTCCTCACTCTAGGCTTCAAGGCTCTCCATCACCTTGCCCCTTCCTACCTCTCCTCCCTTCTCTCTTTCTACCGCCCACCCCGCACGCTCCGCTCCTCTGCCGCCCACCTCCTCACCGTCCCTCGGTCTCGCCTATCCCTCCGTCGACCCCTGGGTCACGTCCTCCCGCGGTCCTGGAACGCCCTCCCTCCTCACCTCCGCCAAACTGATTCTCTTTCCCTCTTCAAAACCCTACTTAAAACTCACCTCCTCCAAGAGGCCTTCCCAGACTGAGCTCCTCTTCTCCCTCTGCCATCCCCCCTTTACCTCTCCGCAGCTTAACCCTCTTTTTCCCCTTTTCCCTCTGCTCCTCCACCTCTCCCTTCCCATCCCCACAGCACTGTACTCGTCCGCTCAACTGTATATATTTTCGTTACCCTATTTATTTTGTTAATGAATTGTACATCGCCTTGATTCTATTTAGTTGCCATTGTTTTTACGAGATGTTCTTCCCCTCGACTCTATTTATTGCCATTGTTCTTGCCTGTCCGTCTCCCCTGATTAGACTGTAAGCCTGTCAAACGGCAGGGACTGTCTCTATCTGTTGCCGACTTGTTCATCCGAAGCGCTTAGTACAGTGCTCTGCACATAGTAAGCGCTCAATAAATACTATTGAATGAATTTCACTAGGAGGCCAGGTCGTGGAAATGATCTGAGCTGCGAACCTGGACCCAGCTCTCCCTGGCCTAGGTTTTAATGAAAGAATTCTCTCCCAGTTCTACTGTCTGCTCTTTCTCCATCTCTTTTGCTGGGTCGTCTTCCTCCTCTCGCCCCCTAACTGTGGGGTTCCTGGAAGTCTCCATTCTAAATCACCTACTCTTTTCCCTCTACCCTCACTCTCTTGAGTTTATCAGCACGTATTCTTTCAGTTACCACCTCTATTTTATGATTCCCAGATCTACCTCCCGCTTGAAGTCTGCTAGGCCACATTTCTCCTGCTTTCGAAGCCACCTGAAAACCCACCCCATCTGGAAGTCAGTCAGTCAGTCAATTATATTTATTGACCACTTACTGTGTGCAGAGCACTTTACTAAACACCTGGGAGAGTACAAAATGACAATAAACAGACACATTCCCTGCCCACGATGAGCTCACAGTCTAGAGGGCAAGCGTTCCTCAGCTAATCCACAGCTTTCAGATAATAATGATAATAATAGCGGTATTTGTTAAGCTAATCCACAGCTTTCAGACAATAATAATGATAATAATAATAGCAGTATTTAAGCACTTACTATATGCTAACCACTGTACTAAACACTAGGGTAGATATAAGATAATCAGGTCCCCCATGGGGCTCACATTGTAAATAGGAGGTAGAACAACAAAGAGTATGTCCTCTGTGCCAGGCTGTGGTCTGATGCCACACAGAAACTCCAGAAGGGTCTGGTTGGCAATATTCTTTGGTAACCAATCGGAGAGGACTCTGGCTAGTATCTTACTGGCAGTGGAGAGCAATGAAACTCCTCAATAGTTGCCATAATCTTGATATTTCACCATTCTTAAAAACACTGATGGTGGCATGTTTTAGGCCCTGTACCTTTTCCTCAGGGTCCATACATTGAGGAATCAATCAGTCATTCGATCAATGGTATTTATTGAGCGCTCACTATGTGCAGAGCACTGTACTAAGTGTTTGGGAGAGTATGGTACAATAGAGTTGGTAGACACATTCCCTGCCCACAGCGAGCTTACAAAGTTTGTGCAGGTCCTTTAACGGGGTGTCCTTTCCGTGTTGGAGGATCTCAACAGGTATGCCACTGGATCCAGGTGTTTTTCATTTTTCAATGAAATGTCTTCACATCTTGGGAGGTTTCCTATGTTTTTTTTAATAGTAGTAGAAAGAATGGTGGTCATTGGTTCCCTACTGGGTGCCTGGGCCAGAACAACCTGTCTCAGGCTGGTCATTTTTCATACTTATTTGCAAGACTGGGTTAAACTCCAGTGGTTGAACTTGCCTGGAGCCTCTTGAGGAAGGATGTGCTTATGTGAGCCACAAGTCAGTTCTTTGGCCTCTGTGGGCAAGCCTGTGGCCACTGACCTCTGGCCTTTCAATCATTCTTTCAATTGTACTTATTGAATGGTTTCTGTGTGTAGAGCACTGAACTAAGCACTTGGGAGAACACAGCATAACAATAAACAGATATATTCCCTGCCTAAATGAGCTTACAGTCTAGTGGGGGAGATGGACATTAATATAAATAATTGACAGATCTGTACATAAGTGCTGTGGGGCTGGGAAGGGGGATGAATAAAGGGAGCAAGTCAGGGCGAAGAAGGAGGGAGTGGGAGAAGAGGAAAGGAGGGTTTAGTTGGAGAAGCCCTCTTGGCTTTGAAGAGGGGGAAGAGTAATTGTCTGTGGCATTTGACCTCTGGCCAGTCCCTCACATGAAGCTCCAGCTGGATCTGGGCTCTCCAGCAAAGACTGGGTCACACTCGGTAACCAGATTTTTGATGCTCCAAACCCCAGAGGAAGCATCAGATGATGAATGGGATCTGACAGAGAACAGAAATTAATTTCCTGTTGTGGGCCAGCTGCGCATCCAGAATGAAACTGAGTAGACAGCCTGTCAGCCGAGCTAGGAAGATCAGATTCATCCTCCCTGACATTGGGCTTTCTCCACACCAACGAGAAAATACTTGGGGTTGCAGATGGCGGAGTCTGAGGAAGATGCTGAGTGGGCTGTGTCTTGTGGGTATGCTGTGCAGAAAACTCTCTCTGGCCATCTCTGACCTGTCAGAACCTTTGTGCCCAAGCGTGGCTGTCACCTCTGCTGATGAGAAAGGTTCAAGGAGCTTTTCCTTCCTAGACATTCTGGGTTCATTTATTTTACCCTTTGAATCTCTGGCCCGGAAGTTTGGGAATGGCTCCCTATGCTTCTCCAAGGAATTTAATACTTGAAGTTGCCTTAAAAAGTTGGAGCACCAGACTAATGGCTGAATTTTCATAGTGCTGTCAGAGATGAATAGTGCTCATTGTGGCGCTGATATCAGTAATTCTTCTTCAAAGCAATTAGACCTGATACTGCTATCGTAATTATATTATATTATATTATTATAATTAGACCTGATACTGCTATCGTAATTATATTATATTTGCCATCATAATTGTTTTTCTAAGACATAAATTTTGCAAGTTAATTACAAACAAATTGCTCCATTCAATTAATAGGCATCACCAATACCACAGCTCGAATGTGGGTGAGAAGGAGAGCGGATTGGCATCACGATGTGGCTGGTGAACAGTGCCAGGCAGAGCCGCTACCCCTGCTGCTTCTGGAAACTGAGGAGGGAATACATTATAATGATGAACAGACACATCCCCCGCCCTCAACGAGATTACCCTAGAAAGGGTGTCGCCAAACATTGCCGTGTCCTCCAATTAGAACTGGTGAGTTGGATTCTTGCGGTGCAAAAACAAATAACAGAAAAAACCTTTGCTAATGATAACCAGGGCATCATGGGATACAAGGATAATAATAACTGTTGGAAATTTAGTATATGCCAAGCACCCTACTAAGTACTGGGGTAGATACAAGATCATGAGGTGCCACATGGAACTCCTACTTTAAGTAGGAGGGAGAATGGGTATTGAATCTCCATTTTGCAGATGAGGTGACTGAGGCCCAGAGTCGTGAAGTGACTTTCCCAGATCGCTCAGCAGACAAGTGGTGGAACTGGTATTAGAACCCGGGTCCTCTAACAACCACTGTAACTCTACGTGGTTGCTACGTAACGATGAAAACAGGCTTATGAGAAGAACAGCCACAGTGTTTCTCCACCTGCCAGTTACGGGAATCAATATCCCAGCACTAAGGGAAACTAAAGTAGCAAATGAAAGATGACAGCACACTACTCCTCAGAATGGCAGTTCTGGAGGGTCAGGTCTGCAAATCAGACAATCACTAATATTGGCCTCCCACATCTACCCGGAGGTTTAATGACCATCTGGCGACACTTCACAGGCCCCTGAAACATAAGTGCTTTTCCACCCTGTTAAGGACGTATGAACCATTCAGATGAAAGCCACTCACTTCTCAGTGGTTCCCTTTCCTCCTCTTACAAACATGCCTGAATTTCTCCTATCCTAAAAGATCCTCTCTCACCAATGACCCCTTGATCATGTCCTCTCTCCTGCCTGGAATGCCCTTCCATTTTATATCCAACACTCTTCTGTCTTCAAATATATTTTTTTAAAATAGTACTTGTTAGGCTCTTGTTAAGACAATAATAATGATGATGGCATTTGTTAAGCACTTACTATGTGCCAAGCAGTGTTCCAATCACTGGAGCAGATACAAGGTAATCAGGTGGGAAACAGACCCCATCCCAAGAGGGCTCACATTCTTAATCCTCATTTTGCAGATAAGGTAATTGAGGCACAGAGAAGGTAAGTGACTTGTCCAAGGTCACACAGCAGACTAGTGGCAGAGCTGGGATTAGAACCCATGTCCTCTGACTCTCAAGCCTGGTCTCTTGCCACTACGCCATACTGTTCCTTGTATAGTGAGAAGCACTTATTATGTACCAAGCACTGTACAAAGCACTGGGATAGATACGGTCCCTGTCCCACATGGGGCTCACAGTCTCGACAGGAGGAAGTGCGATTTAATCCTCATTTTACAGATGAGGAAACTGAGGAACAGAGAAGTGAAGTGACTTGTTCAAGGTCCCACAATAGACAGGTAGCTGAGCCAGGCTATACTGCCATTCTAGGAGTGCGGAAATCCCCGTGGGAAGACTGAGAAAGGGGTTAAGAACATCAGCGATTAAAGGCAGAACTCCTATTCAGCTTGCTTAGGTGTTGATTTCAGCACCAAGTTATGATGAGGCTATCATTAGATCCACCTGGAGATAGAAGACACAGTACACAAGTTAGACCAGAGCACACTCCATGGGCTCAAAGCAGCATCAGTAATAGCCCCACTGAAATTTATCAATCCAAAGCAAAATCCAGAATTTTCTTGCCTCCAGCACACCTGGGCAGGTGTTTCTGGGCCAGTGTATTCTTTCCCAGGAAAGCCAACCCACCTCTCCCTGCAGAAAATGCGTTGCCCGAAAGCCAGTGTTAAACCAGAATTCCCAGAAGGGCCGGCTACCTTAAGACATGGAGAACTTGCTGGGCTCCCTGCTTCGTGGGGCCGCTAGGAATAGCCGACTCCATTATCCAATTTGAGAAGCAGCATGGCCTAGTGGGTCGAGCACAGGCCTGGGAGTCAGTGGGACCTGAGTTCTAATCCTAGCTCTGCCACCTCTCTTGAGTGTGACCTAGGACAAGTCACTTCACTTCTCTGGACCTCAGTGACCTCATCTGTAAAATGGGTATTAAGACTGTGAGCCCCATGTGGGGCACTGATTGTGCCCAACCTGATTAGCTTCTATCGACCCCAGTGCTCAGTACACTGCCTGGCACATAGTAAGCACTTAAATTCCATAAAAAAAACTCTGAGAAGGAAAACAAGCTTTCCACAGTCACACAGCAAAAAAGTGGCTCAGCCAAGGAGTCGGGCCTGCGTCTATACCCCAGGATCCACTCGTCATCAGCAACAATTACTGAGTGCTTACTGTGTGCAGAGGACTGCACTAAGTGCTTGGGAGAATACAATGTAACAGAGTAGGTAGACATGTTCCCTGCCCGCCACGAGCTTCCATTCTCTATTGTCCCTTGCTCTTGTCTGGATGGGTTGTCCCAGGGTTTGTCTGCCATGCTGACTCCCATCTACTCTCTTGGATGGACCCCTAGGCCAGGAGTCTACTGTCTTACCCTGGCTGCAAGAGGCTCCCTGGCATTTCTGGATGGCAATTGTATTTATGAGTACTTCCTTTGCTCAGAGCACTGTACTAAGTGCTTGGGAGAGTACAATACAACAATAAACAGACACATTCCCTGCCCACAGTGAGCTTACAGTCTGGAGGGGGAGACAGACATTAATATAAATAAATAAATGACAAACATATGCATAAGCGCTGTGGGGCTGGGAGGGGGGTGAATAAAGAGAGTAAGTCGGGGCATGCAGAAAAATATGGAACACTTCACAAATCTGCGTGTCATTCTTGTGCAGGGGCCATTCTAATCTTCTCTGCGTCCTTCCGATTTTGGGATAGTTGCTGCCGAAGCAAGAGCTGAGGGTTAGAGGCTCTGCCTCAGAGGCCTCCATGATGGGTCAAGCTGAATCGTTTCAGAGGTACGGATTTGATTCTCCACAGGCGGAGGAAGGCGTTCTTCACTATTGCAGCAATGGGGCCTAGTGGAAGGAACACAGGCCTGGGAGTCAGAGGACCTGGGTTCTAATCCTGGCTCTGTCACTTGTCTGCCGTGTGACCTTGGGCAAGGCACTTCACTTCTCTGGGCCTCAGTTTCCTCATCTGTAAATGAGGATTAAATTCTCCACGCTCCTACTTAGACTGTGAGCCCATGTGGGACAGGGACTGTGTCCAGCCTGATGATCTTGTATCGACCCCAGTGCTTAGTACAGTGCTTGTTTCACAGAAAGTGCTTAACTTTCACCATCGTTACCCTGCCTAGAACAGATTTACAAGGGAGAGAAGTCATCAGGGGCTCAGGGGTGTTTCCCAGACAACTGTACATATATATATTAGTTGTTAGTTAAATTGTACTCTAGAAATATTAAAATGACTTCATTTCTACTCCGCATTCAAGTTTGAAAGCAGCTTAAGGAAACATATTGGAACTTCAGAGTGTAAATTACTTCTCTTCCAGGTGAGGCTGTAGAATCGGGGCTTTTCCATGAGCTGGGACATTTGTACATGTGACACTGTTACCTGATGCTGCTTTAATTCGCCTGGACAGAATAATGAACTCACACGGCAGAAGCGAGGCAGGCTCGGTTGCATGCTCTATTTCTTGGGAATTTTGTTAGAATGAAAAATTATGGATTTGTTAGAATGAAAAGGTATGGATTTTTTTCTGAGATAGAAATTTGAGCCTTTTAAAAATATTTTTTTGATAATAGAAAATAATCCTCAATCAAATGAAAGCAATGATGGAGTGTGAGAAGATTTAGTGGCCACATTTTCAGAGCAATGAGAGTCTTCAGAGAGCCATGTGAGAAAACCAGCAAAGTCTTTAGGGGTTCAGGTACCTGAAATACCTCTTCAACCACTGACATCTTCTTCAGCCACAGAAATAGATTTCTTCCTGAACCTGAGAAGCAGCATAATCTAGTGGAAAGATCATGGACCTGAGAGTCAGAAGGACCCTTCTGGACTTATGAGTTAAATGTGGACTGGGAATGTTTTTTGCTTGTTGTTATATTGTACTCTCCCAAGCACTTAGTACAGTGCTCTGCACACAGTGAGCACTCAACAAAAGGGTTCAGGGCCAATCATACAAGGCAAAATTTGGGGGGGGGGTCACACTGGAACAAAAAGGATTGGGGCCATACCTGCAAGGAAAAGGCTGTGGGGCTGAAACTGGAACCAAAAGGGTTCGGAGCCAATGCTGCAAGGCAAAGGCTGCCGGGCCAAAACCTGAATGAAAAGAGTTTGGGGCCAAAGCTGCAAGGCAAAGGCTGGGGTGAAAACCCTGCAAGGCAAAGGCTGCAGGGCCCAAACTGGAACCAAAAAGGTACGGGGTCAAACCTGCAAGGCAAAGCCTGCGCGACGCAAATGGGAAGCCAAAGGGTTTGGAGCCAAACCTTTTTTTAATGGTATTTGTCAAGTGCTTATTATGTGCCGGGCACTGTACTAAACGTTGAGGTAGGTACACACACACACACTTGTCAGGTTGGACACAGTCCATGCCCTACATGGGGCTCTCAGTTAAATCCCCATTTTACAGATGAGGTAACTGAAGTACAGTGAAGTGACTAACCCAAAATCACAAGGCAGACAGGTGGCCCAGAGAAGTGGCCAAGCTGGAATTAGAATCCAAGTCCTTGTGACTCCCAGGTCTGTGCTCTTCCCACTAGACCACACTGCTTCTCATTTATTTATTCAAATTAAATTAGGGAAAAAAAACCCATCTGAATTCACTTTCCAAATTAACGGGCTTTTGTCTCATCTCAAACGTTTTCCCATCATTAATACATGATCCTGAAAGGCATTTATCCTAAAGTTAGCTGCCCAATAAATGGGTGAGTTAAAGCTTTCCCCATGGTAGTAGGTGTCCAACCCATGTTTTTTGAGGTCGATAGGTTTACTGAAAGAAAAAACGATTTAACACATCCAATCCTGTGATTCTTGCAAAACAAGAAAATGTAGCCTTTGAGGGATCGGGCATGAGAGAGATTTATCATCCCTGATTTGTTCACTCTCTGTGTACTTCCTAAGCCCATAAATGGAATTTTTCCTGTTGTTTCCCTTAAATGGATCAAGTGTATGTGAACACAGTAGGTAGTGTGACCTACTGGATAGAGCCTGGGTCTGAGAATCAGAAGGACCTGGGTTCTAATTTCATTCCTGCCACTTTCTGTCTGCTGGATGCCTTGGATCCAGTCACTTCACTTCTCTGTCCCTCAGTTACCTCATCCATAAAATGGGGATGAAGACTGTGAGCTCCATGTGGCACAGGGACTGTGTTCAGCCTAATTAGCTTATATTTACCCTAGCGCTTAGTACAGTGCCTGGCACATAGTATGCGTTTAACAGATGCCATAAAAATAAACAAGATAAAAAGGTTAAGTCTATGGTCTTGCTCCAACACTGCCCCATGCCCTGCCCTGATCCTCATACTTGTCAGTTAATCAGTGAATGGGGTATATAGCTTGCATCTACCCCAGTGCCTGGTTCAGTGCTTGGTACATAGTAAGTGGTTTGTTTTCTTTAATATTCTTTTATTTTCCTGAAATGAAGCAGGGAAGAAGTGCGGCCTTATGTACAGAGCACGGGCCTGGGAGTCAGAAGGACCTTGGTTCTAATTCTGCCTCTTCAGTAGTCTGCTGTGAGACCTTGGGCAAGTCACTTTTCTTCTCTGGGTTAACTCGTCTAAAATGAGGATGAAGACTGAGAGTCCCAAAAGGAGCAGGGACTATGTCCAACCTTATGAGCTTGGATCATCCCTAGCACTTTGTACAGTGCCTGGTGCCTAGTTAAGTGCTTCACAAATACTATATGAAAAAAAAAGTATGAGCCCTCCTGTAAAGACGCGCATTCTAGCCCCCAACCCTGGGACCCTCACAGCAAAATTGAACCCCCATCCACTCCACTGGCAGGAATCTTTCCTTTTCTATTTAGTGGAAAGTCTGCTAATTTTGTTGTATTGCATCCTCCCAAACTCTCAGTCCAGTGCTCTGCACATAGTGAGCGCTCAACAAATGCCATCAATCGACTGATATTTAATCTAAATCTCCGCCGGTGGGGCAAAGTTCTTTTTGAGGTCAACTGGGTTCTTCAACAAGCACTCGAATATCGATGTATGTCCTCGGTTCATTTATTCATGATTATTATTAGTGTTATTATCAAGCACCGTTGAGTCATTTCCACTTCATAGCTATTCTATGGATATATTTTCTCCAGAACATCCTGTCTTCTATTATCAGTGACCCTGATAACGGTTCTTCCATTATTCATGATCTCCAGAGTATATTCATGAATGACCAGTTTCTTATCTATGTTGTCCTTTTCTCTTGCCCTCTCTGGGATGTCTGTGTTTTTTGTCCAATTGTCTGACTCCCCTATTAGACTGTGAGCTCTTGAGGGACCGTGTGTTCCTTTCATCATGTGCCTCCTAAGTGCCCAAACAGTGCTCACTCCAAAACTGTCAGTTTGTTGTGGGCCGGAAATGTGTCTGCTTACTGTTCTATTGCACTCTCCCAAGCGCCTAGCACAGGGCTCTGCACCCAATAAAGTGCTCAATAAATACAGTTGAATCAACACACTGCCACTCTCCGGCATCCCCTGCTGGCAGAGGCACAAGGCGTTGGACGGGTGCCGAACTCATCTGTAGGATCCAGATGAGATGCAACTCCAGTCCGAGATGATGAACTTCTCCTGGATTTGCTTGGAGAATTTCCTGCTGGATTTTTCCCAGTACACCTCTACTGCCACACTCTGGATAGAAATGTTCTGTTTCCAGGGAAGAGCGGGCAATGATGGAGAATCTTGTTTTCTCGCAGTTCAATCAATCAGTAGTCTTTCTTGAGCACTTGCTATGTGTAGAGCATTGCATTAAGCACTTGGGATAGTCCACTAGAACAAAATCGGTAGACACGTATCCTGCCCACATTGAAATTACAGTCTAGAGGGGGAGACAGACATTAATATCAATTGATCAATTATGGATATGTACGTTAAGTGCTGTGGGGCTAATGGGGGATGAATAATGGGAGCAAATCAGGGTGACACAGAAGGGAGTGGGAGAAGAGGAAATGAAAGCCTAGTTAGGGAAGGACTCTTGGAGGAAGCTTCTTGAGTTATCTCCTCAGGAGATACTCAGCCTCCTCTGAACAATTTGTGGTATTTGTTAAGCACTTACTATAGGCCAGGCACTGAACGAAGCACTGAAGTAGATACAAGCTAATCAGGTTCGACAGAGTCAGTGTCCCACATGGGGATCACGGTCTTCATCCCCCTTTTACACAGCGGGCACTTAATAAATATGATGGGTTGATTTTAGACAGATGAGGGAACTGAGGCACAGAGAAGTAAAGTGACTTGCCCAAAGGCAAAATTCAGGTAAGTGGCAGAGCTAGGACTAGAACTCAAGTCTGTGCTCTACCCACTAGGCCCCATTGCTTCTCTTGAAGCCACCCTACTTGAGAAAAATGAAACATGCAAACTAGGATGTAGGGAGAGAAGAATAAGGATAAACTGGAGGGAGAAAGCTGTGAGAGCCCGGGGCCTGGGAGTCAGAAGGACCTGGGTTCTAATTCCTGCTCCGCTGCTTGTCTGCTATGTGTAGTTGGGCAAGTCAGTTCACTTTTCTGGTCTTCAGTTACCTCATCTGTAGAACAGGAATGAAAACTGTGAGCTCCCTATGGGACAGGGACTGTGTTCAATCTAATGAGCTGTATCTTCCCCAGTGTATAGAACAGTGTCTGGTACATAGTAAGCGCTAAACAAATATTATAAAAATAAAAAGTGGAAGTGCCAGGCCCAGACTGGGGACAGGCCCCAGCAGTCTCAGGCTGCCATACCCACCTTGAGGTGGATGTCCAGCATCTGAACCCTGTTGCACTAAACAACTTCACTCCACTTTGGCCAAGAAGGCTGTAGACAAATACATCCTGTTTATTGGCTGCCTACAGCACATCACAGAAGATCCTGACATCCATGAACTCATCCATCAAGATGGCCAGCACCTGGAGTGGGACAAGGCAGGGTGTTTATCTTTTTTCCTTTTTCAGTGGTATTTGTTAAGCACCTACTCTGTGTCAAGCACTGTACTAAGTGCTGGGAACAGGTTAATTTGGTCAGATAGTCCCTGTCCCACATGGGGCTCACAGTTTTGGTTTGAGGGAAAAAAAGAGTTTCCATTTTCCAGTTGAGGAAAGGAAGCCCAGAGAAGTAAAGTGACTTGCTCAAGGGCACAGGGCAAGCAGTAGGCAGAGCTGGGATTAGAACCCAAATCTTTCTGATTACCAGACCTGGGTTCTGTCCAGTACACCAAGCTGCTTCTCTTTATCAGAAACAAGGTTATATTTCACCACCAGCACTGACTCTCAGGAACCGGGATTACAACCCAGGTCCTTATGATTCCCGGGCCCAGGCTCAGTCCCCTAGTCCACACTGCTTCTCATTATCAGAGATAAGGTTACGTTCCCTCCCCCACCCCCCCCGCCGACTCCCACTCCCCAAAGAGAGGGGGGATGATGGGGGAATCAAGTGCTTAGTACAGTGGTCTGCACACAGTATGTGCTCACTAAATACGACTGAATGATGGGAAGAGGGCTGTTTCACCCAGATTTCAGAGAATCTCAATCTTGTTTCAGTGCCCTTAGTAGTTATGTGGAGGGGGAAGTTGGACCTGGACCTGAACCAGCAAATCATTTCACTAAGTGAGGCCAAAAAATTTAATCACCTGAACTTTAAATAAGGAGTTTTTTTCTGCTCTTCAGGGTGTAGCACTTGCTAGGGTAGGCTTCATCTAAAATCCTCATGTTATTAGAGCCCACCTCATATTCCCCATTTATTTTGTACCTCATGATGGTCCTTAGGATCTGCCATTTGTGGTAAAGTGGCTATCTCTCCCAAGTGACTTAACTCATTCCATGGAAAGTAGGTGTTGTTCAACTGGGAAGGTTGAAAACACCAGGTAGCCAGCTGAAAGATCTAAGTGCTCTTGGCACTTACCTGAAGCCAATCCAGGCATTTCCAAACTAATAATTGATCACTGGGATGTCAGTCCCAGCTCAAGCCCATGAATAAGCCTGGCCCATCATTATTCAGTCTATCAGTCAATGGCATTTATATAGCACTTATTATGTGAAGAGTGCTGTACTAAGCACTTGAGAGAGTATAACAGAACTAAGTTCTAGAGTAGAATTTACCCAACACAGCATCAAGGGCTTGGGAGCTCTTTATGGGCGGGAAGGTGACTGCTAATTCTGTTGTATTGTTCTCTTCTAAATGCTTAGTACCTTGCATCTGAAGTGCTATAGAAATTGATTGACTGAGAAAGCAAAATAAAATTAGCAGACACAATCCCTGCTCATGTGGAACTCACAATCTAGTTGAAAAAAATAAACACTAAGATACCTTATAAGCCAAAGGAAGAAGTGGAATTTAAAAACTCCTCACTCTAGGCTTCAGGGCTCTACATCACCTTGCCCCTTCCTTCCTCTCCTCCCTTCTCTCTTTCTACCGCCCATCCCGCACGCTCCGCTCCTCTGCCACCCACCTCCTCACCGTCCCTCAGTCTCGCCTATCCCGCCGTCGACCCCTGGGCCACGTCCTTCCGCGGTCCTGGAACGCTCTCCCTCCTCACCTCCGCCAAACTGATTCTCTTCCCCTCTTCAAAACCCTACTTAAAACTCACCTCCTCCAAGAGGCCTTCCCAAACTGAGCTCCTCTTCTCCCTCTTCCTGCAGCTCCCTCCCCCTACGCCTTTGGCAGTCATCTGTTCTCCCCCTCTGCAAAGACTTTCTGAAATCACCTCCCTGGATCACTCTCTCAACTCCCCACCCTATTTCCTTTCTGCTGCTTCTTCTGCACTTCTCGTCACCTAAGGATTTGCATACTCACACTCTGCCTCCGAGGCCCTTGTGAACACTGAATCGATTAGCCAGTTGCATTTATTGAGCACTTAATATGTACAGAACACTGTACTAAGCGCTTGGGAGAGGACAATATACCAAAGTTGGTAGGCGTGTTCCCTGCTTACTGTCTAGAGGGGGAGACAGACATTACAATAAATAAATAAATTATGGATAGGTGCTGTGGGGCTGAGGGAGGGGAGAATAAAGGGTGCAAATCCAAGTTCAAGGGTGATGCAAAAGGCAGTGGGAGAAGAGGAAATGAGGGCTTAGACAGGGAAGCCAGACTGAGCTCCTCATCTTCCCTCCCAAACCCGGTCCTCTCCCAGACTTCCCTATCACCGTGGATGGCACGACCATCCTTCCCGTCTCTCAGGCCCGCGATCTCGGTGTCATCCTTGACTCGTCTCTCTCGTTCACCCCACACATCCTATCCGTTACCGAGACCTGCCGGTTTCACCTTTACAATATCGCCAAGATCCGCCCTTTCCTCTCCACCCAGACGGCTACCTTACTGCTACGGGCTCTCGTAATATCCCGGCTAGACTACTGTGTCAGCCTTCTCTCTGACCTCCCTTCCTTCTCTCTCGCCCCGCTCCAGTCTATTCTTCACTCCACTGCCCGGCTCATCTTCCTGCAGAAACGATCTGGGCATGTCACTCCCCTTCTTAAACAACTCCAGTGGTTGCCTATCGACCTCCGCTCCAAACAAAAACTCCTCACTCTAAGCTTCAAGGCTCTACATCACCTTGCCCCTTCCTACCTCTCCTCCCTTCTCTCTTTCTACTGCCCACCCCGCATGCTCCGCTCCTCTGCCGCCCACCTCCTCACCGTCCCTCGGTCTCGCCCATCCCACCGTCGACCCCCGGGCCGCGTCCTCCCGCGGTCCCGGAACGCCCTCCCTCCTCACCTCCGCCAAACTGATTCTCTTCCCCTCTTCAAAACTCTACTTAAAACTCACCTCCTCCAAGAGGCCTTCCCAGACTGAGCTCCTCTTCTCCCTCTACTCCCTCTACCACCCCCCTCACCTCTCTGCAGCTTAACCCTCTTTTCCCCCCATTTTCCTCTGCTCCTCCCCCTCTCCCTTCCCATCCCCTCAGCACTGTACTCGTCCGCTCAACTGTATATATTTTCATTACCCTATTTATTTTGTTAATGAAATGTACATCGCCTCGATTCTATTTAGTTGCCATTGTTTTTATGAGATGTTCTTCCCCTCAACTCTATTTATTGCCATTGTTCTTGCCTGTCCGTCTCCCCCGATTAGACCGTAAGCCCGTCAGATGGCAGGGACTGTCTCTATCTGTTGCCGACTTGTTCATTCCAAGCGCTTAGTACAGTGCTCTGCACATAGTAAGTGCTCAATAAATACTATTGAATGAATGAATGAAAAGATGAGCAAATAAGTGCTTCATGGAAGGGGTTGGGGGGTGGGGGTGGGGGGTGGGGTGTGTGTGTGTGTGTGTTTTTCTCCCTCCCCACAATTGTCCCAGGTGCTTGTAGCAGAATCAAGGTGTGTACAATAATGAGGGTAATAACTAAACACTTTCTTTGTGCCTAAAAACTGCACCAAGTGCTGGAGAAGCTAGAAGATTTTTTTCTGCCTTGCACTTGGATTTGACACATTCCCTTCCCACACTGAGCTTACAGCCTAGTGGGGGAAACCAGTAATAAATAAATTACAGCTATGGGCCAAAGTGCTGTGGCACTGAGGGAAGGGGTAAATAAAGGGAGCAAGTCAGGGCAATGCAGAAGGGAGTGGGAGAAGAGAAAATGAGGGCTTAGTCAGGGAAGGCTTCTTGGAGGAGATGTCCCTTAAAAGAGCCATAAAATTCCCCCATTTCCCCTAAATTCCACTCCCTAAAATGAGGAGCACAGATGAAGGGTGAATTTGGATAAAATAATGGCATGCTGAAGAATGAGTGGAAAGAAAAGGTTCTAAATTGTGAGGTTCAAAAAAGTCAATCTTCCAAGTGTCTTTGCCAACCCTGGGACCTTCATTAGGGCTGTAAGAGTGGATCCAGGAAGCAATGAGGTGATGAGAAGCTGCATGGCCTAGTGGCTAGAGCCTGGACTTGGTAATTAGAATGAATTCAAATTCTAATCTTGGCTCTGCCACTTGTCTGCTGTGTGACTGAGGGCAAGTCACTTCACTTCTCTGGGCCTCAGTTCCCTCATCTGTAAAATAGGGATGAAGACTGTGAGTTTTACACGTGACAGGGACTGTGCCCAACACAATTTGCTCGTATGCACCCCCCGTGCTTATTACAGTGGCTGACAGAGTAAGTGCTTCATAAATCCCACACTTATTTTTATTATTATTCAGAGGCCACCAACTCCCCAATGGAAAAACTACTGGTATGTTATGTGTTTCTGCAAACTCTTCTCAGGTCACACTTGGGACTGGATGAAATTGTTTTAGCTGCTTGAAATCAATCAGTGGTATTTATGGAGTGCTTGTTCTGCAGAGAGCACTGTACTAAGCACTTGGAAGAGGACAATGTAACAGAATTGACAGACACATTCCCTGCCCCTCTTGAGTTTAGTCTTGAAAGACTGAAGGAAGCCCTTTTTCCCCATTTGCCCTCCACTCTGCATCATCTCTGCTACCCTATTAATCCAAGCACTCATCCTATCCTGTCTTGATTGCAGCATCAGTCTCCTTGCAGACCTCCCGGCCTCCCGTCTCTCCCCGATTCCATACTTCAGTCTGCTGCCCTGAGCATTTTTCTACAGAACATTCAGGACATGTCACCCAGCTCCTTAGAACCTCCAGTGGATGCCCATCCACCTCTGCATCAAACAAAAACTCCTCACCATTGGTTTGAAATCAGTCAGTCCCCTCGCCCCCTCCTACCTCACCTCTCTCCTTTCCTACTACAACCCAACCTGCACCCTTTGCTCCTCTAATGCCAACCTACCCAATGTACCTCAATCTCATCTATCTTGCCGACGACCTCTTGCCCACGTCCTACTTCTGGCCTGGAATGCCCTCCCACTTCATATCCACAGACAGTTACTCTTCCCCACTTCAAAGCCTTCTTAAAGGCACACTTCCTCCAAGAGGCCTTCCCCAAGTCCTCTTTTTCTCCACTTCCTTCTGCCTTACTCTGACTGGCTCTGTTTATTCATCCTCCCTCCCAGCCCCATAGCACTAATGTCCATATCTGTAATTTATTTATTTATATTAATGTGCATCTCCCCCTCAAGAATGCAAGCTTGCTATGGGCAGGGAATATGTCTGTTAATAATGTTATATTGTCCTCTCCCAAGCGTTTAGGACAGTGCTCTGCACACAGTAAGCACTCAATAAATATGATTGAGTGATTGATGCCCGTGGCTGTGTGGAAGTGACTCACCATTGTGAGATTGAATTCCACCTTAGATTCATCGATTCTGTAAACTCTGGGCCCATTCAGTTTAAATTCCTTAGCTGGAGGAGAGCCGCTCCAAGCAGAGAGAACGCAGGTCATCTCATTCCCAAAGTTGGCTTCTTCTACCTACTTCTTATACCAACAGTCCTTCCCCAGGAAGCTGAACGTGGCAGAAGCAGGAAGGAGAGAAGCAGCACGGCTTAGTGGAAAGGGCCTAGTCCTGGAAGTCACCGAGGCACATAGAAAGTGCTCAACAAATACCATTAAAAAGGAAACCAAAGGGAGAGACAGAGTGGAGGGGACAGTGGGGACACGGGGAGGGGGAGAGGGACGGGAGACGGTGGAAGGGAGGCCTCGGGCTTGAGTCCATTCATTGATTGATTCATGCATTCTTAATAATGACAGGTACTGTACTAAGCGCTGGGGTAGATTCAAGTGAATTGGGTTTGACCCAATCCCTGTTCCACATGGGGCTCACAGTCCTGATCCCCCTTTTACAGAAGGGGTAACTGAGGCCCAGGGAAGTGAAGTGACTTTCCCAAGGTCAAACAGCAGACAAGCGGTGGAGCAGGGATTAGAATCCATGAGCTTCTGACTCCTGTGCTCTATGCACAGCATCATGCTCCTCAATTTTTTTATTGAATATCCTCCTGGGTGCAAAGTACTGTCCTGAGTACTGAGGAAACAGTGGATGCGAATTAGACCCCATCCTCAAGGAGTAAATAAATGGGTTGCAGGGGTCTATAATTAAGGTTGCTCTTCCCCAATCCTTTTAATGATGGGCAGCTGCAAAAGCCCTTCTCCTTAATAGCCTTCTGCCTCTTCCTTCCCTGATCCTAAAGCCCCACCCCCAGAAACCCAATCTCTCCAGTAGGTGCCTTTCAATGGGGGCAAGTGGCGCTGCCCTTTTAAAGCCCTAGAGGCAGGTGGGCTTCTTCTTTTTCTATGTAGGACCCATGGGTGCTCCTTCCTGTAGGCTGGAGAGAAGAGAGGGAGTTTTTTCCTCTGGGAGTATGTTGAGCAGGGTCTGTGGATTTTTCCTTTGATTAGCTTATTTTCTCTTTCAGTGGTGGCTTGGTGACTTTATTGATGAGGATGACTGAAGGGGTTGAGCACTGGGCTGGGCTTAAGGGTTTGAAGTTGAAGGGTGCAGAGGCAAAACCCAAGTCTGGGATAATTGACTGATAGAGTGGTAGTGACACCTTGGCAGTTGGGGAGGTGACTGCTGTTTGGAGTTAGTGTACTCACCCAGGTGTTTATTAATAATTGTATTTAAGTGCTTATGATGTGCCAGGCACTATATTAAGCACTGGGGTGGATTCAAGCAAATTGGGTTTGACCCAGTCTCTGTTCCCCCTGGGGCTTATGGTCTCAATTCCCCTTTTGTAGATGAAGTAGCTGAGGCCCAGAGAAGTGAAGTGATTTTCCCTAAGGTCAAGCAGCAGCCAAGTGGTGGATCAGCGATTGGAAACTAAGACCTTCTGACTCCCAGGCTGGTGCTCTATTTGCTACATCTTGCTGCTCCATTTTTATTGAGTGAATATCCGCTTTGGTGCAAAGCCCTATACTAAGTGCTTGGAAAACACTGGCTGAGATTTAGATCCAATTCTCAAGGAGCATGGAAATGGGTTGTAGGTGTCTCTAAAAATGTTTTTCCAGATCCTTTTAATAAAAAACTATTATGGTATTAAGTGCCTTATAACGTGCCAAGCACTGTGCCAAGGGCAGTGGCAGATCCTTCTTCTTAATGACCTTCTGCCTTTTTTTCTCCTGATCCTCCAGTCCCACCCTCAGAAACCCAGTTTCTCTCCTCTGTGCCCTTCAATGGGGCAAGTGGCACTGCCCCTTTAAAACCCTAGAGGTTTCTTGCCCTCTCCCATGGGTGTGACTTCCTAAAGGCTGGGGAAAGGAGAAGGAATATGCCCTTCTAGGGGTTTGGTTTGTAGGGTCTGTGGTTGCCCCCTTGATTAGTTTATCTTCTCTTCAGCTTTGACTTGACTGATTAGGGTGACAGAAAAAGGAGTTGAAGAATGGGCTGGGCTGAAGGGTTTGAAGTTAAGGGGGGCAGAGGGGAGACCCAAGTCTGGAATAATTGACTAAAATAGTGGCAGTGACACCTTGAGGGTGGGGGGCTGCAGTTGAGAGTTATAGTGTACTCACCCAAGTGCTTAGTACTAATAGTAATTGTGGTTTTTAAGTGCTTACCGTGTGCCAGGCACTGTCCTAAGGGCTGGAGTGGATGCAAGCAGATTGGGTTGGACACAGTCCCTGCCCCCCAGGCCCTTGTTCTATCCACCATGGCATGCTGATCAATTCTCATTTATTGAATATCCTCCTAGGTGTTTAGCTCTCCATTAAGTTCTCGGAAAGACCTGGATCAGAATCAGACCCACTCCTCAAGGAGTTTGTGAATGGGTTGCAGGGGTGTATAACTAAGGATGTTTTCCTTTAGCAATGGGCAGTTGCAAATCCTTCTCCTTAATAACCTTCTGCCTTTTTTTCCCCCTAATCCTACAGCAACCCACACCCCCCACCAAAATGCAGCCTCTCCATTGGGTGCCCTTCAATGGGGCAAGTAGAACTGCCCCTTCAAAGCCCCAGAGGCTTCTGGCCCTCTCCCTACCCCATGTAGGGCCTGTGGACACTACTTCCTATAGGCTGAGGAGAGGAGATGGAGTATGCCTCTCCGGAGGTGTGGTAAACAGGGTTTGTGATGCCCCCTTGGTTATCTTATCTTTTTGTGTAGCTCTCATAGTTGATCCCTATTGAATTGGCAATGCTGATGGGCCTGGGGGAGATGGGTTGGTTTCTAATGGCTCAGGAAGGATTTGGGTTGATGCTTTTAGGGGGCAATTTAAGGCTGGGCTAATGGTTGATTAGAGTGGGGATGGGGTGGCTTGTGGGGGGGGATTGGTTTCATATGGATGACTCAGAAATGACTTGGGTGCTTAAGGTTGGGTTACTTGGAGATTTTATTGATTATGATGTTGGAGTGGGGTGGAGGAATAAGCTGGGCTCAAGGATTTGAAGTTGTGGTGGGGAAAGGAGACCAAAGTCTAGAATAATTGACTGAAAGGGTGATGGTAACACTTTGGGGGGTGGGAGGAGGGGGCTGCAGTTGGGAGTTATAGTATAATAATAATAATGTTGGTATTTAAGTGCTTACTATATGCAGAGCACTGTTCTAAGCACTGGGGTAGACACAGGGGAATCAGGTTGTCCCACGTGGGGCTCACAGTCTTAATCCCCATTTTACAGATGAGGGAACTGAGGCATAGAGAAGTTAAACTCCCACAAGTGCTTAGGAGAATTAATAATTGTGGTGGTAAGTGCTGCTTACGTGCCAGGCACTATACTAAGCACTGGAATGGGGTTGGACTCAGAGATTGACTCAATCTCTGTCCCTCCTGGGGCTCACATTCTCAATCCCCATTTTCCAGATGAATGAGCTGAGGCCCAGTCAAGTGACTTACCCAAGGTCTTGCAGCAGACAAGTGGCATGGCTTTCCAACTCCCAGACCTGTGCTCTACCCACTGTACCATGTTGCTTCTCTCCAGTGATCAGCACAAAGTAAGTAGTCTACAAATATGATTGTGGCTTTATCGTGTGTGTGTGTATATATATATATATTCATATCACTGATTTGGGTTAATAATCTAGTGTTTGGTTAACTGATATATTCTGTACCAATTTATCCAGGAGGTGGTGTAAAAAGCTGGAGTTGGGTGTGTGCATGTGTTCTTGTGATGGGGGAGCAGGGCTGGGGGGAATGGCCAGGGTTGGAGAGTCAATATCAGTTGCATTACTGATGTGAGGGCTATGGAGAGGGCTGAGGGTGGTATGGGGAATGTGTTTGAATACCAATGACTTGTCCATAAAGCTGATGTGATGAAGATGGTATTGAAGTGCTTATGATGTGCTTAAGCTCTGTTGGAAGTGCTGGGGAAAATAGGAATTTGGACACTGATGTGTGCTTTGACAGTGTTTGAGGCCCAGCCTCTGATTTGATTTCAATACTTCTGTCCTAGAGGGGCAGGGCATGCTACAGGCTACACAGGTTTTGGTTTTTCCTGACTTGGAGATGGGTCTGGGACCCAGGAAGAGAAGTGTCCGCTTGGTTGGGACAAGTCAGTGTCTCTGGAGCGGAGGAAGTGGAGGGGTTGTGATGCTATGAGGTCTGTCTTGAGGGGAGATAACTGGTGCTCTGGATCCAGAGATGAGGGTCTGGGGGTTGGGGGGAGAGAAGGATGGGGCAAAAACCGTGGGATGCATGAGGGTGCATACTCACGATCTCTGTGTGTCTGTGTGTGTCTCTGTCAAGATGCCCTCCTTCTGTGTTCTTCTTGCCAGTCCCCAGTTAGCTAGTATTTCCCACTCAACCTTAATCACCAAGGCCAGTGAACTTGAACAACTCAACATGGGACCCTGCGTCAGGAATGTGGTAGGAGGTGAGGTGCTGATTCCACAAGGCTTGTGCCGTCGCTCCCCCAGCCCCTAGCCCCCCAACATCCACAAGGAGGGTGCGCACCCAGCCCCCACCCACTGGAAACTTCTCCCATCCTCAGTGGATTCAGCACCGTGGGTCGATCCCAGCAGTGTCCGTATCAGAGCATCAGACTGTGAGCCCCCAGGGGCAGGAACCGAGCCCTGCCAATGGGGAAGGGGTGGGGTGGTGGTACCATCACACGCCTCTCGCGGGCAGTATTGTGCCGACCTCAGCTTGCCGTCTGGAGATTTCTTGGGTGCTTCCCAATACCTGTACCCCAAGATATACATTGCCCCTTCTCCCCCATGGAACTCCATTATAGCACCCCCCACCCAAAGTCCAGCAATGAGTTGGAGCTTAGTGGCTGCACCCGTGTGGAGTAGACCATAAGCTGGTTGCGAGCAGCGAATGTGTCTGTTCTATTAGACTCTCCCAAGTACTTAAGGGTGCTCTGCGCTCAATAAATACGCCAGACCGACCCAGAACCCCGCCAACACAAGCACTGCCGAGGTAGCAACAGAAGCAACAGCAGTTACTCAGTACTTAGTAGATGAGGAGCACCCTCCTGAGCACCTGGGAGACTGAGTTACAAAGTTCAAATCTCTCCTCGAGTTGGAACCTAGTCTGCAGAATATTTTCAGATGATTTCTCCCCCGACTCGTCTGGGCTCCTACTTAAATGCATAAAATGTATTTATGTGAAATGTCTGTCTCCCCTTCTAGACTGTAAACTCATAGTAGGCAGGGTTTCTCTCTGATAGTAAGGGCTGGATAAATACAATTGACTGAAATGGATGTCTTTAGCAATTGAAGCATCTCTCCCCCATCCTGCTCTTCATACCGTGCTCTGTCAAGTAGCGTTTGATAAACACTACTGCTGTCTCAATGCAATACTGCCACCCTTCACTCTATGTATTGATTTGCTGTTTTTTCCTACTCGTACTGTAGATTCAAGTTTACCTTGGGTTCAGTGTGCACTACTTCACGTACCGACCTTGTTTATGCCATTCCACCTGTGTGTGACTCAATTTTAAAGTCTGTCCTGTGGACTGGAAACTTAGTGAGAGCAGGGGCCATGCATGCTATGGAGTGTTGAACTTTTTGAAGCACTTGTACCATGTTGTTCTAAAGCTGATCTTTTCCCCTCTAGAGGGTAAGCTTATTGGGGCAGGGCTTGCAGTGGCTGAATTGTTCTACTGTACACTACCCCCAAGGCTTAGTACTGTTCTCTGCACCGTTCTGTAAGAGCTCAAATATGATCCACTGAATCTTAGATTGTAAGCTCCTAGTGGGCAGGGGCTGTGTCTCCTGCAACCAACTTGCCCAAGAAGGTGCTTAATGAGGTGGGGGTCCGACTCAAGTCAGACCAAACTCGGGGTCAGATGCCTCCACCAGGCTCTCCTGTGGACCAGCCTGGCGCTGGGTAAGTATTCGGGGCCTCGGCTGCAGGGAAAGAAAAGGCAGAAGCCCATCTTCTTTCTGCCCCCTGGAGAAGTCTCCCAGACAATCCTGCTCAGAGGTAAGATCCTAGGGATTTGTGGGGGGGGAGGGGTGTTGGGGAGAGGCTCGGTAGAGGCTAAGACTATGGGGGGATACCCCGACTGCCTGGGGTGTCCTGCCATGGGGTGACAATCAGCCAGGGCCTCTTCTGCAGGGTGTGTGAGTGGCAGCTGCTCTATCCTGTCTCTGCCTATCTCTGTCTCGCTCTCCTGTGTGCGTGCTCTCTCTTCCCTCCCCCTTCCCCTCCCCCCTAGTGTGAATCTGCAGGGGACAGTCCAGCTCCGGAATGGGGGCGCAGATAGGGCTGGGCACAGGTGGCAGCACCCCCTGACCCAAGCAGGGGGGCAGAGTGAGATTGCCCTGAGACCTGACAGTGTATCTTTAGGGGCCAAGGAAGGAGCCTGAGCCCCAGATGCATCCTGGGAGACCCAGCCCCTGCTCCATCCCCGCCTCCCCACGGACATGTTGATGCGGACAGGACGGTTAGTGTTGGGGCTATTAGGGCTCTGTTTTGGGCAAGTGGGAGGAATCAAAGAATCGATGACATTTATTGGGCACTTAAGTCTAGAGGACTAGACTTTACTCTTGAGAGAGTAGAGTGAAGAGATCCTTATTTCCATTACACCTCAACACAATCCACTGCATCCCTGTAATCCACAAAGTAGAACAGTGACCGACCCCCACCTGGCCCAGTAATGACCCCTAAGCAGACTCCTCTCAACATGTAACTTCCTACTCCCTGGTGGAGGACTAGGCTCCCCACTGGAGACCCATCCAACTGTTCTGCACTGCCCCCCACCCACCCAATCCCCGACCCTCTGCTGGGCTGGCATTCTTTCCCCGCGATGGGCTAGAACACACCTCATCAGCCAATCAACAGTCACATCTGTCCTCAGGAAGCCGCAGCGCAGCCCCGAAGCGGACCACCTTGCCCCGAGGAAAGTGGAGGACTGACCAGCTATTCACCGGATGTTATGGACATTTATAGATTGCGCCGGCCCCACCGTGAGGGAATCGGTTGGCACCAGGCTGCTGCCCGTGGTCATCCCCCCTCCCGTCCCCCAGCCCACAACTGTGTATCCCCTCCTTCCAGACCATGCCATTTCCTTTGTGGGTCAAGGGTCAAACACTGCATCATGGGTGCCAAAACATTTCCTTGCAACTCCAGGAGAGGATGGAGGTGTGTGCATGTGTGTGCCTCATGGATGACAGCAAGGACCGGAACCAGAGCAGGGTGAGAGGGGCTGCCCCTCTTTGGATGGGTAAAGGATTTTGGAAACAGGGCTCTAGAGTTCTGGACATGTGCTCTGAAGACGGACCTACAGAGGGAATGTAAAGTCAGGCCGGGGCCCTTAATTCTATAGACAGTGCTACTTCCTCCTGCCCTGGGACGTTGGGAGTTATCCACCCAGCTCTGGCTTCAAGAGTACATTCTCCCTTTCCCGCCCGAGGGGGGTGCCCCTGGGGGAGCGGGGTTTAGGGGCAGGAAGAGTCAAGGGTGTGTGTATCTGTGTATGCGTGTGTGACTACTCTATGTTCTCCATCCCTCCTGGATGAGCAGAATGAAGCGGGGAGAGGACTAGCAGCACATCCTAGAGTGGGAAGATGCAAAGTGGTTTCCCCCTCTTTCCTATCAACAGAAATGGCATGCTCTGGCCCCCTCCTCTCTTCCTCCCCTCTCGGTCCTTTTGGTGACCTGGGCTCTGCAAGCCCAAATGCATCTGTATGGAATAAAATGTATATGTTCTGTGTCACTCCTGAGTCCAGAAAGAAAAATCTTTTCTCTCTCTCTCTCTCTCTCTCTCTCTCTCTCACTCACTCACTCACTCACTCACTCACTCACTCACACACACACACACACACACACACACACACGGCAGATTTTTGGAGAGATGAATTTGGGAGTAATTTATATTGATGTGATAGCTGAAGCCATATCATCATTATTATTATGGTCTGTTAAGCATTAAGCAGTGTGGCTTAGGGGATAAAGGCCGGGCCTGGGAGTCAGAAGAACTTGGTTTCTAGTTCTGTCTAAGCCATTTGTGTGCTGTGACTTTGGGTAGTCACTTCACTTCTCTGTACCGCAGTAAACTCATCTGTAAAATGGGCATAAAGATTGTGAAGCCCCATGTGGGACGTGGACTGGGTACAACCTGTTAGTTTGTATCGACCTTAGCCCTTAGAACAGTGCCAGGCACATAATAAGTGCTTAACACATATCATTACAACCACAGTACTAAATGCTGTGGTAGGAGATATTCCAGATGCATCTACCCTGCCCTCAATGAGTTTTAAAGAGTGTGACGTGGACTATGTCCAACCTGATCAGCTTGGATGTACCCCGGCGCTTAGAATAGTGCCTGTCACAGAGGAAAGGGTTTAACCAATACCATTTTAAAATAAGGAGCATTCAGAAAGGTAGGATATGAGTGCCTTACTTCTCAGTGAAGAGGACTTCCAAATCATCCTGTTTTCCACTACATCCAGCTGGGTAAGCTCGTTGTGAGCAGAAAGTATGTCTTCCAATTCTCTTGTGTTGTCCTTTTTCCGAGCACTCATTATAGTGCTCTGCCCCCAGTAAGCACTCAAATATCTTTGATGGATTGACTCTAGATTGTCCCTTTGGACTGTAAACTTGCTGTGGGCAGGAAACAGGTCTTTAAACTCTTGTTCTTTTGTCCTCTCCCAAGTGCTTAGTCCAGTGCTCTGCATGCAGTAAGAGCTTAGTGAATTCCATCAATTGATGGACCAATTAGTTAAAGCCTGAGGAAAGGGTGAGATGTAGTGGCGAGGTGGAGCTCATCACGAATAACCCGGCTTAATTCATGAAAAGTCTACACATCATCGCCCATGAACCTGATGCCGAAGGGCTTTTCCTGATCATCACAACTTGTTCTCTGCAAAGTTGGGGCCTGCATAACTTTGGAAATCTGAAGTTTTCCCCACCCCTGCTGTCAGCAGGAGCATCCAAAGCAGCAGAATCGAATTACCTGGCAGCCTGCTAAGTGCAGTTCAGTGGGAAATTAGCTGGCACAATTCATTAGCTGGGTGGAGGGTGATCTGTCAACAATCTGTCAGTTTCTCTTAGGAAGGATTGCACCCAGCTACTGCTTGCCTTGTTTCCAAGAGATCTGGGGGCATGGGAATGATAAGAAAATCTGGGGGGGAGGGGTGTTTCAGAACCCTGTAGAATCACTGTTCCTCAAGCTGAGCTGTTCTATGGGGATGGGAGGGCTGATCCAGGGAGGAGGAGGAGGGAGATGGGAAGGAGGAGCTGCGTGTCAGAGGTGGGGGAGTGAGGGGGATGGTCTGTTGGCCCGAGGCCTGCCGAGGCTGACCGTCCTGGGACCAAGCTAACGGTTTGAAGGCCCTCGATCCCCTTGCTTTCTCTTATCTCACCCATCTCACTGCTCTCCAACTCCAATTCAGCCCTCACACTTTGCTCCCCTAATGCTTACCTTCTCACTCTACCTTGACTCTTGTCTATCTCACCACCAACCTCTCACCCACATCCTGTCTCTGGTCCAGAGCACCCTACCACCTCATATCCGGCAGACAATTACTCTCGCCTTCCCCACATCCAATCTGTCACCAAAACCTGCTGGTCTCACCTTCACAACATCATCAAAATCTGCTCTTTCCTCTCCATCCAAGCCGCTACCTTGCTGGTACAATCTCTCATCGTATCCTGACTGGATTACCGCATCGGCCTCCTTTCTGAACTCCCATCCTCCTGTCCTTCCACCCTTCAGTCTACATTTCACTCTGTTGCCCAGATTATCTTTCTTCAGAAATGTTCTGGGCATGTCCCTCCCCTCCTCAAAAATCTCCAGTGGTTTGCCTATCAACCTCTGCTTAAGCAAAAACCCCTCACTATTGGTTTCAAAGCTCTCCATCACCTTGCCCCCTCCTACCTCACCTCCTTTCTCTCCATCTACATGGAGATGGATTCTCACCTTGGCTTCACGGACTCTGTCCTCTCCTGGTTCTCCTCTTACCTCTCTGGCCGATCATTCTCGGTCTCCTACGCTGGAGCCTCCTCCCCCTCCCATCCTTTAACTGTTGGAGTTCCTCAAGGGTCAGTTCTTGGCCCTCTTCTGTTCTCCATTTACACTCACTCCCTCGGTGAACTCATCCGCTCTCACGGCTTTGACTACCATCTCTACGCAGATGACACGCAGATCTACATCTCCGCCCCTGTCCTCTCCCCCTCCCTTCAGGCTCGCATCTCCTCCTGCCTCCGGGACGTCTCCACCTGGATGTCGGCCCGGCACCTAAAACTCAACATGAGCAAGACTGAGCTCCTCATCTTCCCTCCCAAACCCGGTCCTCTCCCAGACTTCTCTATCACAGTGGATGGCACGACCATCCTTCCCGTCCCGCAGGCCCGCAATCTCGGTGTCATCCTTGACTCGTCCCTCTCGTTCACCCCACACATCCTATCCGTTACCGAGACCTGCCGGTTTCACCTCTACAATATCGCCAAGATCCGCCCTTTCCTCTCCACCCAAACGGCTACCTTACTATTACGGGCTCTCGTTATATCCCGGCTAGACTACTGTGTCAGCCTTCTCTCTGACCTCCCTTCCTCCTCTCTCGCCCCGCTCCGGTCTATTCTTCACTCCGCTGCCCGGCTCATCTTCCCGCAGAAACGATCTGGGCATGTCACTCCCCTTCTTAAACAACTCCAGTGGTTGCCTATCGACCTCCGCTCCAAACAAAAACTCCTCACTCTAGGCTTCAAGGCTCTCCATCACCTTGCCCCTTCCTACCTCTCCTCCCTTCTCTCTTTCTACCACCCACCCCGCACGCTCCGCTCCTCTGCCGCCCACCTCCTCACCGTCCCTCGGTCTCGCCTATCCCGCCGTCGACCCCTGGGTCACGTCCTCCCGCGGTCCTGGAATGCTCTCCCTCCTCGCCTCCGCCAAACTGATTCTCTTTCCCTCTTCAAAACCTTACTTAAAAATCACCTCCTCCAAGAGGCGTTCCCAGACTGAGCTCCTCTTCCCCCTCTACTCCCTCTGCCATCCCCCCTTTACCTCTCCGCAGCTAAAGCCTCATTTTCCCCTTTTCCCTCTGCTCCTCCACCTCTCCCTTCCCATCCCCACAGCACTGTACTTGTCCGCTCAACTGTATATATTTTCGTTACCCTATTTATTTTGTTAATGAATTGTACATCGCCTTGATTCTATTTAGTTGCCATTGTTTTTACGAGATGTTCTTCCCCTTGACGCTGTTTAGTGCCATTGTTCTTGTCTGTCCGTCTCCCCCGATTAGACCGTAAGCCCGTCAAACGGCAGGGACTGTCTCTATCTGTTGCCGACTTGTTCATCCCAAGCGCTTAGTACAGTGCTCTGCACATAGTAAGCGCTCAATAAATATTATTGAATGAATGAATGAATCTACATATAGCCCACCCAGCACACACCACTCCTCTGCCACTCACCTCTTCACGGTGCCTCGTTCCCTGTCACGCCATTGACCCCTGGCCCACATCTTACCTCTGGCCTGGAATGCCCTTTGCCCTCACATCTGCCAAACTACCTCTCTTCCCCTCTTCAAAGCCCTACTGAGAGCTCACCTCCTCCAGGAGGCCTTCCCAGACTGAATCCCCCCCAGCTTTATCCTCTGCTGTTCCTCCTCTCCCCATCGCCCCTACTCCCTCCCTTTGCTCTATCCCCTTCCCCTCCCCACAGCACTTGTGTATGTCTATACATATTATTCCATTTATTTTATTAATGCTATGTATAGATCTATAATTCTATTTATCTATTTTGATGGTATTGATGCCTGTCTACTTGCTTTGTTTTGTTGTCTGTCTCCCCCTTCTAAACTGTGAGCCTATTGCTGGGTAGGGATTGTCACTATCTGTTGCCAAATTGTACTTTCCAAGTGCTAACTACAGTGCTCTGCATACAGTAAATGCTTGATAAATACAATTGAATGAGTGAATGAATTGAAGGCATATCTCCAAGAGGTCTTCCCTGTCTAAGCCCTTTTTTCCTTTTCTTTAACTTTCTTCGCCATCTCTGTGGCTTGCTCCTTATATTTAAATCCCCCACCCCACCGTCAGCCCCACAGCACTAATGTCCATATCTGTAATGTATTTATAAAAATAAATAATTTTGATATTTAAGTGCTTACTATGTGCAGAGCACTGTTCTAAGCACTGTGGTAGATACAGGGTAATCAGTTTGTCCCACATGAGGCTCAGTCTTAATCCCCATTTTACAGGTGAGATAACTGAGGCACAGAGAAGTTAAGTGATTTGCCCACAGTTACACAGCTGACAAGTGGCAGAGTGGAGATTCAACCCCATGACCTCTGACTCCCAAGCCCATGCTCTTTCCACTGAGCCACGCTGCTTCTCATAGCCTAATGTCTGTCTCCCCTTCTAGACTGTAAACTCACTGTGGTCAGGGAACTTGTCAGTTATATTGCACTCTCCCAAGTGCTTGGTACAGAGTTTTGCACATAGTAAGAGCTCAAAGAATAGGACTGACTGACTGACTCTGCTCAGCCAGGGGCTATGCCCTGTTGGTGCGGGTGGGGGGACTCTCACTCTAGGCTTCAAGGCTCTCCATCACCTTGCCCCTTCCTACCTCTCCTCCCTTCTCTCTTTCTACCGCCCACCCCGCACGCTCCGCTCCTATGCCGCCCACCTCCTCGCCGTCCCTCGGTCTCGCCTATCCCGCCGTCGACCCCTGGGTCACGTCCTCCCGCGGTCCTGGAACGCCCTCCCTCCTCACCTCCGCCAAACTGATTCTCTTTCCCTCTTCAAAACCTTACTTAAAAATCACCTCCTCCAAGAGGCCTTCCCAGACTGAGCTCCTCTTCCCCCTCTACTCCCTCTGCCATCCCCCCTTTACCTCTCCGCAGCTAAAGCCTCATTTTCCCCTTTTCCCTCTGCTCCTCCACCTCTCCCTTCCCATCCCCACAGCACTGTACCCGTCCGCTCAACTGTATATATTTTCATTACCCTATTTATTTTGTTAATGAATTGTACATCGCCTTGATTCTATTTAGTTGCCATTGTTTTTATGAGATGTTCTTCCCCTTGACGCTGTTTAGTGCCATTGTTCTTGTCTGTCCGTCTCCCCCGATTAGACTGTAAGCCCGTCAAACGGCAGGGACTGTCTCTATCTGTTGCCGACTTGTTCATCCCAAGCGCTTAGTACAGTGCTCTGCACATAGTAAGCGCTCAATAAATACTATTGAATGAATGGTGGTTGGTCTTCTGTTTGGACAAAACCTTGACCAGTAACCCCACACCATTTGGAGTTACTGAGAACCCACGTGGCCTAGTGGAAAAAGCACGGGCCTGGGAGTCAGAGAACTTGGGTCCTCAGCCCGGCTCAGCCACTTGTCTGCTGTGTGACCATCCAACCTCCCTGTATCTTCCCTCCCCGTCCCTGACTCTCCCCCAGTGACCCAGCATGGACCATACAATACCTCCAACTCTCCCTTCTCCATCAATCTCTGTGCCTCAGTTTCCTCATTTGTAAAATGGGGGTTAAGACTGTGAGCTCACTTTGGGGACGGGGACTGTGTCCAACCCGATTATCTTGTATTTACCCCAATGGTTAGTGCAGTGCCTTGCACATACTAAGTACTTAATAAATACCACAGTTATTATTATTACTATCGGGGAAGTCAGATTGGGCTGTTCTGTGGGAGATTGATCAGAGTAGGTACTGTTCTCATTTCTCTTGCCATTTTTTAAACTTTTTAATTTTAACTGTTTTAATTGTATTTGTTAGGTCTTGGCTCTTTGTGCTAGATCACGCCGTTTACCTATTAACTGCCTGCAAGTAGTGCGTTCACTAGCAAAAACGGATCCCAGCCAGAATACCAGATTACTCAATCAATTGATCAGTGCTCTTTATTGAGTCCTTACTCTGTGCAGAGTACTGTACTAACTTTTTATAACATTTAAGCACTTGCTTTGTGCTAAGCACCCTGCTTAGCTCTGAGGTAGACAAAAGTTGCAGACAAGCTGTTTGGCTTATTGGAAAGAGCCCAGCCATGGAAGTCAGAGGACCAGGGTTCTAATCACAGCTCTGCCACTTGTCTGTTTTATGGTCTTTGGTAAGTCACTTCACTCTTCTGTGCCTCAGTTACCTCTTCTGTGAAATGAGGATTAAGACTGTGAGCCCCATGTGGGACAGGGCCTATATCTAATCGATTAGGTTTAATTTACCCCAGTGCTTAGTACAGTACCCGGCACATAGTAAGTGCTTAACAAATACCATAAAAAAAAGTTGAGGGGTCTCCCTGCCCTGTCTTCTGCTCATTCTCCATGTCTGTGACCAGAAAGCATTCATTCTGCTTTCTCAGCTTTTCTGTCTCTCTTTCAACTCATCTGACTCGAGTCATGAACACACGTGCACCGCCCCCGAATTAAGACTCGTAGACATTGGAAACATTCTTTTGCCTTAGCTCCCAAGCCATCCTTGACCTTTCTGAAAGAAAACTGATTAAGCTTAAGACAACAGCATCAACTTTATCCCAGAAGTCATGTGCGATTCTTTATTTTCCCCAGTGGATAATGACACACGCACATCATAAGGGTCTGGCCGTTTGAAGGAAGCAATGGCGCTTCCAGACTGTTTATGCTGAAACTGCAAAACAAGAGTCAGGCTGACCCTCATTGCTTAGAACGAGCCCAAAAAATCCACCAGCATTTCCTCTCGGTTGTCTCCCTGGGTTTGCTAAGTGTTTACTAGGTACGGAGCATGGTAGTAACTCTATTGTCTTGTACTCTCCCAACCACTTAGTACAGTGGTCTGCACCTAATGTGCACTGAATACATACCCACTTGTGGATTGACTGATGCATTCTCTGGCCTTAAGGTGTCATCTCCAAATGTCTGTTTCTTAGCTTTTTCCTTGCTGAGAGAAGATGGGGAGAGGGAGGGAATAGGGAGGCAGAGAGGGAGAGAAGGGAAAAGGATTGGGGAAAGTGGGAGGGGGAAGAGAGCAGGGGAGGAGGAAAACTTTAAGCTCACTGAGGGCAGAGATCGTGTCTCTCAACTCTAACAGTTATTATTATCCAGAAAGTCCGATTTGGCCACTGTGTGGAAGATTGATCAACGTAGGTGCTGTTCTCATTTCTCTTGCCACCTGTTTTTTTTGGGGGGGTTTTTTTAAACAGGACACTTCACTAGTAACTGTGCTTCAGTTACCTCTTCTGTGAAATGGGGATTACTGTGTGCAGAGCATTGTACTAAGCATTTGGGAATTCACATTCCCTGCCTACGAGGAGCTTACAAATGCTCACCAGTGTTTTGCCCCCGTGATAATTGTTCTATTTGCCCAGTACTGTAGTAAGCCCTGGGATAGATTCAAGATCATCAGTTTGGACCCAATCCCTGTCCCACCTGGGGCTCCCAGTCTAAGGGGGAAGGAGATAGGGACTGAATCCCTATTTTGCAGATGAGGAAAATGAGGCCCAGAGAAGTTAAGTGAATTGGCCGAGGTCACACAGTAGGCAAGTGACAGATCTGGGATTAGAACCCAGGTCCTCTGGCTCCTAGGTGCATACTTCTTCCAATAGTCCAAACTGCTCCCATTGCCTTCTACTGTGACCTCCTATCTAAAGAGGATCGGGAAGCAGAGTTGCCTAGGGGAAAGTGCCCTGGCCTGGGAGTCAGAAGATGTGGGTTCTAATTCACTTATTAGATCGTGTTTATTGAGCGATTTCTATGTGCAGAGCCCTGTACTAAGTGCTTGGGAGAGGACAATAGAACAACAGACATATTCCCTGCCCACAAAGGAGCTCACAGCCTAGAGAGGGAGACAGACATGCATAGAAATAAGCGCATAACTAATACCACAGTTCTTTCTAACCCCTACTCATCCACGGTCCTGCTATGTGACCGTGGGCAAACCACTTCTGTGGGTCTCAGTTTCTTCAGCTGTAAAATGGGGACTTATCTTATGTCCCTCATGTGGGACTTATATCTACCCCAGCAGCGCTTAGTAGTGTCTGGCACATAGTGAGCACTTAACAAATGCCATAATGGTTATTACATTGCTTGACACACAGTAAGCACTTTAACAAATACCATTATGATTGTTATTATTATCACTACCACATCTCCCATCCTCAAAGCCTCCTGAAACCCTTCCTCCTCCACTTCCTCCAGGAAGCCTTTTTCAATTAATTCCCAACACCCTAAGTTGAAGCACTCCGAATAGCTCTATTAGTATTTAAGTATGTCACCCTAACTCCTGCATGTAGGTACATACTGGTATATAGATTGGTGGGATATGATAATGTAATCGGACTGCTTGCTTTTTCACTGGCCATCTCACACTCCTGGCATCTGCTCCTCTTGTTGAATCCTTTGCATCTCCCCTTTGACAGTGTGGTGACCTTTCCTACATTGAATCATAATAGATCAGTGTCCTATTGAAATGCTTATTATGAGCCAAGCACTGTCCTGAGCACTCGGGAAGAGAGGGAATAATCAGGTGGGCCACAGTCTCTGACTTGTCTGCTCTATGACCTTGGGCTAATTGTCTAAGTTCCCTGTGCCTCAGTTACTTCATCTATACATTGGGGATGAAGACTCTGAGTCCCGTGTGGGACATGGACTGTGTCCAACTTATCTTGTTTTCTACCCCATTCTTTAGTAGAGTCCCTAGCATGTAATAAAGTGCTTAACAAATACCATAAAAACAGATGGGAGAACACATTTCCTGCCCACAATGAGCTTACAGTCTAGAGTGGGGGAGACTGACATTAATATAAATAAATAAAATTGCAGATGTGCCCATAAGTGCTGTGAGACTGGGAAAGAGGAAGAAGAAAGGGAGCAGGTAAACCAGAGTGAGGCAGAAGGGAGTGGGAGAAGAAAAAAAGAGGGCTTAGTCAGGGAAGGGCTTTTGGAGGAGATGGGCCTTCAATAAGGCTTTGAAATGGTTGGGGATACCGAGAGGAGTTTTGAACACCAGAGACTCTCCTTGATGTCTTGGGAACAGATTTTTTTTTTTTTTGGATTCCCCTTCTTTTTGCACTATGAGCTCACATCTGCCTCAAGAACCGTGCTTCAGAAGCCCCCTCCCCTGGGCTCAGCAATGACATTCCTGCTACCCTAAGGAAGGAAGAAACTCTTCCCCAGCCCCTGGCAGTGGCGGCAGACAAAGCAGAGAAGGGATTTGGGGAGGAGTCAGTCAGCCCGTGTAGCAGTGGGGAAGGGAAGCAGCGGGGCCTAGGGACTGCCAGTCTGGGCAGTCAAGCGGACACGGTCCGGCCCAAGAGGGTGCTCAAAACCCACCTGGCCTCTCATTAGTGGCTCAGGACCTTAACTTTGAAACATTCATTCAGTCAGTCGTATTTATCAAGGGCTTACTTTGTGCAGAGCACTGTACTAAGTGTTTGGGAAAGCACAGTACAACAATATAGTGACAATCCCTGCCCACAACGAGCTCACAGTCTGGTGGGGGTGGGGTGGGGACGGGGGAGACAGACATCCATAAAAAATGAGCAGACATTAATAGAAATAAAATTACAGAAATACCTATAAGTGCTGTGAGGCTGGGGGAGGGGGGAAGAGTACTGGGAGCAAGTCAGGTCAACAGAAGAGAGTGGTAGAGGAAATGTGGGGTGTAGTCTAGGAAGGCCTCTTGGAGGAGATGTGCCTTCAATAAGGCTTTGAAGGTGTGGTGGGGCTGGAGAGTAATTTTCTGGTGGTTTTGAGGAGGGAGGGCATTCCAGGCCGGAGGTGTAGGACATGGGCCGGGGTCATCAGTGAGGCAGACGAGATGGAGGCACAGTGAGAAGGTTAGCATCAGAGGAGTGAAGTATTCAGGCTGGGTTGTAAGAGAGAAGCAGGCTGAGGTAGGAGGGAGTAAGGTGATGGAGTGCTTCAACACCATTGGTGAGGAGTTTTTGCTTGATATGGAGATGGATAAGCAATCATTAGAGCTATTTGAGGAGGGGGTTGACATGTCCTGATGGTTTCTGTAGAAAGATGATCCGGGCAACAGAGCCAAGTGTGGACTGGAGTGGGGAGAGGCAGGAGGTTGGGAGGTCAGCAAGGAGGCCAATGCAGTAATCTAGGCTGGTTAGGATGAGTGATTGATTAACGTGGTAGCAGTTTGGATGGAGAGGAAAGGGCAGATTTTAACGATGTTGTGAAGGTGGGACCGACATGATTCGGTGACGGATTGAATATGTGGGTTGAACGAGAAAGAGTCAAGATTAACGCCAACGTTTTGGACCTGGGAGACTGGAAGGACAGTGGTGCCATTCACAATGAGAGGAAAGTCCGGAGAGAGGACTTTCTGTTTCCTGTTTCTGCTACTATGAGCAGATAGCATCGCAGAAAAGAAATGACTTTTTAAATATTTTTTAATGGTCTTTGTAAAGCACTTGCCTATAGCCCAGGCAGTGTTCTAAGTGCTGGGCTAGATACCAACTAAGTGGGTTGGAGACAGTCCATGACCCACATGGGGCTCACGGTTTTAATTCCCTTTTTCCAGATGAAGGAACTGAGGCCCAGAGAAGTGAAGTGGCTTATCCCAGGTCACACAGCCGACAAGCGGCGGAACCGGGATTAGAATCCAGGTCCTTGGGACTCCTGGGCCCGTGCTCTTTCCACTAGGTCACGTTGCTTCTCAGTACTTGGTGCACAGTATGCGCTTAACAAACACCATAATTCTTAATTATTACAAGCATTATTATTAAGATAATTCCTACCAGAGAAGTAGAGGATTGTTTCCCCCATTTACCCTTCAAAAAGTGATCTTAGTGGGTGGGAGAGATGACATTTGTTAAGCGGTCATTGTGTATCAAGCACTCTTCTAAGCACTGGGGTTGATACGAGCTAATCAGATTGGACCCAATCCCCGTCCCACATGGGGCTCACAGTCTTCATCTCCATCTTCCAAACGAAGTTTAGTAAAGAGAAGTGAAGTGAGTCGTCCAGCGTCACCCAGCAGACAGGTGGCAAATCTGGAATTAGAACCCAGGTCCTTCTGCCTCAAAGGCCTGAGCTTTTTCCACGAGGCCATGCTGCTTCTCAGTTCTTGGCACAGACTAAGCACTTAACAAACACCCCAGTTATTAATAATGACAATTGTTATTACAAGAGATGTATAAGATGGTTTCTCTCATTTACCCTCATACAACTTAGCATAGTGGGTGAGAGAGTTGAGGAAACAAGGCGAAAATTATGAAGACATCGCCTCCCGTTGAAGATGGCGTGTGACCCTTGGCTCTGGGACTTTGAACCTGAGAACCCGTGCAGGGGTTGATGATAGTGTTAGCACCTTGATAGAGTGGTGCCATCTACACTCCCTTGGTCCTTCCAGGAAGAGGAGGAGGAAGAGATGCAGAGAGACTGGGAGGAGGAGAAGGGGGAGAAGAAAGAAGAAGAGGGGTAGGGTTGGGGGAGGAGGAGGACTACTAAGCGTCTCCGTCTCCCATGTGCAGAGAGCACACCGTAACAAGCCCTGGGACAGAATTCCCAGGTGAGAACTGAGGGGAGCCTTAATAATAATTATGGCACTGGTTAAGCTTCTAATATGTGCCAAGCACAATTCTAAGTGCTGGGGTTGATTCACGTCCCTGTCTCATGGGGTGGGGGCGGGGGGGCTCATACTCTTCATCCCCATTTTACAGATGAGATCAGTGAGGTACAGACGTTAAGTGACATGGTGTAGTGGCTAGAACACGGGCCTGGGAGTCATGGGTTTTCATCCTGGCTCCATCACCTGTGGGCTGTGTGGCCTTGGGCAAGCCATTTCACTTCTCTGTGCTTCAGTGACCTCATCTTTAAAATGGGGATGAAGAATGGGAGTCTCACGTGGGACGTGGACTGTGGGCAACTGGATTTTCCTGTATCCACCCCAGTGCTTAGTACAGCACCTGGCACATTGTAAGTGCTTCCCAGATACCATTATGGTGATTATTCTCATTAATACCCTAGCAACAGACGTGTGGCGGGGCCCGGATTTGAACCCAGGTCCTTCAGACTCCCGGGCTGATGGTCGATCCACTAAGCCAGGCTCTAACTGCCATCTCTATGTGAATGATTCCCAAATCTACCTCTCCAGCCTGGACCTCTCTCTCTTTTTTTCTTAACGGTATTTTTTTAAGTGCTTACTATGTGCTAGGCACCGTAGTAAGCCTTGGGGTAGAAACAGGCTAATCAGGATGGGCAGATTCCCTCTCCTACTGGGGCTCCTAATCTTAATCCCCATTTTATAGATGAGGTCACTGAGTCCCAGAGAAGTGATGTGACTTGCCCAAGGTCACACAGCAGATGAGTGGCAGACCTGGGATTACGACTCATGCCCTTCTGACTCCCAGGCCTGGGCTCTATCCACTAGACCATGTTGCTTCACATTTCCTCCTGCCTTCCCGTGATCTTGTCCTCTAGGCCGTGAGCAAGGAATGTGTCCATGGGTTCTTATATTGCACTTTCCCAAGCGCTTAGTACAATGCTTTACACACACTCAGGGCTTAATAAATACAGTTGAATGATCGAATGAATGACGTCTCTACTCGCATGTCCCGCAGCCACCTCAAACTTAACAGGCCCAAAATAGACCTCCTCGTATTCCCACCCAAATGTTCCTTATTTCTACCCAAACACTCCTCTTCCACATTATTTCCCATCGTTGTAGACAATGCCACCATCCTCCCTGTCCCACATGCCTGTAACCTTGGCATTATCCTCGGCCCATCCTTCATTCACCCTGCAAATTTAACCTATCACCAAATCCTGGAGGTTTTGTGTTCATGTTTCTCAAATGTCCCCTTTCCTCTCCAACCAAACTGCTGCCCCACAGATCCAAGCACTTACTCTATCCTGAAGAGATGAGAGTTTGGCTGGATGGGGTGGATAGAGCACGAGCCTGGGAGTCAGAAGGTTATGAGTTCTAATCTCAGCTCTACCAATTGTCTGCAGTGTGGACTTGGGCAAATCACTTGACCTCTCTGTGCCTTTGTTCCCTCATCTGTAAAATGGGAATTAAGACTGTGAGGCCTATGCGGGACAGGGACTGTGTCCAACTCCCTTGGCTTGTATCCAACCCAGTGCTTAATACGGTGCCTGGCACATAGTAAGCGGTTAACAAAAACCCTAACAATAATCATAATTATTCCTAATAGTAATGGGATCATAATCCTGGACCACACCAGACACTGGCCCTATTCCCTCCCCTGATTCTCCCCTGTCTCCCTTTCATCAACTAAATTCCAGCCCGATTTCCCCTCCCCCGCCACTAGCCATTGATCCTATTTCACCCCAGGCAGGATCTTGGGAGCACATTCTTCCTAGACTGATCAAAGGTCACAGGTCCAAGTGCAGATATGAAACAGAAGGGAGAGCGAGCTGGGGAAAAGAGGGCTTAATTGGGGAAGGCCTCTTGGAGGAGACGTGACCATGGAAGGTGGGGAGAGTAGCGGTCCAGTGTAGATGGAGGGAGAAGGAATTCCAGGCCGGAGGGAACATGTGGGGAAGGGGATCGGCGGCGAGATAGACGAGATTGAGGCAGTGAGCGAGGTATTGGGAGAGGAGCAAAGTGTGCAGACTGGGTGGTAGTAGCAAATCGGTGAGGCGAGGTAAGAGAGGGCAAGTCAATTGAGAGCGTTAAAGTCGATGTAAGGAGTTTCAGTTTGATCCCCATTTTACAGATGAGGAAACTGAGACCCATAGAAGTAAAGCGTGGCGCAGTGGAAAGAGCACGGGCTTTGGAGTCAGGGCTCATGAGTTCGAAGCCCAGCTCTGCCACTTGTCAGCTGTGTGACTGTGGGCAAGTCACTTAACTTCTCTGTGCCTCAGTTCCCTCATCTGTAAAATGGGGATTAAGACTGTGAGCCCCACGTGGGACAACCTGATTTCCCTGTGTTTACCCCAGCACTTAGAACAGTGCTCTGCACATAGTAAGCGCTTAACAAATACCAACATTATTATTATTATTATTATTAAGTGGCTCACCCAGTGACAACAAGCAGACAAGTGCCAGATCTGGTTGTGTGGCTCAGTGGAAAGAGCATGGGCTTGGGAGCCAGAGGTCATGGGTTTGATTCCTGGCTCTGCCACTTGTCAGCTGTGTGAATGTGGGCGAGTCACTTCACTTCTCTGGGCCTCAGTTCCCTCATCTGTAGAATGGGGATGAAGACTGTAAGCCTCATGTGGTTACCTGATTACCCTCTATCTACCCCAGCGCTTAGAACAGTGCTCTGCACATAGTAAGTGCTTAACGTTATTATTCTCACTCTAGGCTTCAAGGCTCTCCATTACCTTGCCCCCTCCTACCTCTCCTTCCTTATCTCTTTCCACTGCCCACCCCGCAGACTCCGCTCCTCTGCCGCCCACCTCCTCACCGTCCCCCGTTCTCGCCTATCCCACCGTGGACCCCTAGGCCACGTCCTCCTGCGGTCCTGGAATGCCCTCCCTCCTCACCTCCGCCAAACTGATTCTCTTCCCCTCTTCAAAACCCTTCTTAAAGCTCACCTCCTCCAAGAGGCCTTCCCAGACTGAGCTCCCTTTTCCCTCTGCTCCGTCTACCCCCCCTTCACCTCTCCTCAGCTAAGCCCTCTTCTCCCCCCTTTCCCTCTGCTCCTCCCCCTCTCCTTTCCCTTCCCCTCAGCACTGTACTCAACCGCTCAACTGTATATATTTTCATTACCCTATTTATCTTGTTAATGAGTTGTACATCACCTTGATTCTATTTATTTGCTATTGTTTTAATGAGATGTTCATCCCCTTGATTCTATTTGTTGCTATTGTTCTTGTCTGTCTGTCTCCCCCGATTAGACTGTAAGCCCGTCAGTGGGCAGGGACTGCATTCCAAGCACTTAGTACAGTGCTCTGCACATAGTAAGCGCTCAATAAATACTATTGAATGAATGAATGAACTCAGGTCCTTCTGACTTCCAGGCCCATGCTCTAACCACGAGGCCTAGCACGGTACTAAGCACTGTGGCAGATGAAAGCTCATCGGGTTGCACCACCCGGTCTCGGCCCTCCTGTAGTTTTCAGCCTCATTGCGATGGACCGAGCAGCAGTCCTCGCGTCCGACTTCCAGAAGGTAAGTTGAGAATACTCGGCGGGAAAGGCGAAAGGTCCCGGCCTCTGATGGCCACGGCCTCTACCGGCGCACACTGGGGAAGTAGGGGCATCGGGTCACCCGGCCGGGCCGGGGCTCTGATACTGACAGCGGCATCCTCACTGAGAGGTGTGGGCCATCCGACTCCTGATTCTCCCCATTCCTGACTCTCTCCCCCAGCGGACTCGGTACAGATAATAATAATAACGGTAACAGTTCTTGGTGACAGCTTTCAAAGGGATTGAATTATCTCCCCCTTTTATCTCTCTTTGTTTTGTTTTATGGTGTTTGTTAAGCGCCTCTGGGTCAAGCACAGTTTGAACACGGAAGTCACAATGACCTGTGGCCTGGGAGTCAGAAGGATCTGATTTTTAATTTCACTCTACTGCGTGCTTGCTCTTTGACCTCAGGCAACTCATCTGGCATCCCCCCATCTGTAAAATGGGGATGAAGGCTGTGAGTCCCACATGGGACAGTCCCTTGATCTCACAGCTCCTTCCAGTACTCACCTCCTGCCATTCCTTTCCAAACTTCCTGTGGGAGTCATCTACAGCCACTGTCTCCAATTCCTCTCCTCCAATTCTCTCCTTGGATCCCCTCCAATCTGGCTTTTGTCCCCTTCACTCCACTGAAACCACCCTTTCAAAAGGCACCAGTGATCTCCTTCTTGCCAAATCCAAAGGCTCTCCTCCATCCTTATCCTCCTCAGCTTCTCAGCTGCCTTTGACCCTGTGGACCACTCCCTTCTCCCGGATATGTTATCGAACCTTGGCTTCACTTTGATTCTGTACCTCTCCCGATACCTCCTGTATCTATCTATCTATCTATCTATCTATCTATCTATCTATCTATCTATCTATCTATCTATCATCTATCTATCTATCTATCTATCTATCTATCTATCTATCTATCTCCTGATACCTCCAGGTACCTCCTGTACTTCTCTTATCTCTCTCTGGCCATTCAATTCTCAATCTCTTCGGTGGGCTCCTCCTCTGTCTCCCATCCCGTAATTGTGGGGTTCCCTCGAGGTTCAGTTCTCCATCCCCTTCTATTCTCCATCTACACTCAGTCCCTAGCTCATTCGCTCCCATAGCTTCAATTACCGTCTCTAATTGAATCTACTTTTCCTCCCCTAATCTCTCTTCCTCTCTCCAGGCTCACATCTCCTCCTGCCTTCAAGACGTCTCTACTTGGATGTCCTCCTGTCACCGCAAACTTAAAATATCCAAAACAGAGCTCCTTATCTTCCCACCCAAACCCTGTCCCCTCCCAGACTTCCCCATCACTGTCAATGGCGCCACTATCCTTCCCGTCTCACAAACTTGTCACCTTGGCATTCTCCTTGACTCTACTCTCTAATTCAACCCACATACTAAATCCTTCACCAAGTCCAGTGGATCCCACCTTCACAACATCGCTAAAAACTGCCCTTTTCTCCCCATCCAAACTGCTACCATGTTAATACAATCACTAATCCTATCTTGCCTAGATGACTGCATCAGATTCCTTGTTGACCTCCCAACCTCCTGCCTTTCCCCACTCCAGTCCACACTTCATTCCGCTGCCCGGGTCATCTTTCTATAGAAACAATCAGGACATGTTGCCCCCCTCCTCAAAAATCTCCAGTGGCTGCCTGTCCACTTTGGTATCATATAAAAACTCCTCACTGTTGGCTTTAAGGCACTCCATCACCTGCCTGGTTAGGACTAGAGGAGTGAAGTGTGTGGCCTGGGTTGTAGAAGGAGAGAAGGGAGGTGAGGTAGGAGGGGTCAAGGTGTCGGAAAGTTTTAAAGTCAATAGTGAGGCGTTATAGTTTGATATGGAGATGATAGGCAACTACTTAAGATTTATTGAACACTAACTGTGCACGGAGCACTGTACTAAGCAATTGGAAGAGTACAATATAATCATTATCAGACACATTCCCTGCCCACAGCAGACTTACAGTCTAGAAGGGGAGACAGACATTAATATAAATACATCAATTACAGATAAACCTAAGTGCTGAGGGACGATGAATAAAGGGAGCAGGTCAGGGCGACGCAGAAGGGAGTCGGAGAAGAGGATGGGTCGGTCCAGGAGTGATTCAGAAGTGTCGGATGGTCCGTGTTGGGCCAGTCGAGTCGGAGTCGGAAAGGGGAGAGTCAGGGGTGTTTACGGGGAATCTGTGTCGGGCCTCTCAAGGAGGAGTCAGGGAAGGAAAGGAGATGTAGAAGTCCCGGGTGGTCTGGTCTGGGTCACCTGGGGGAGAGTTTGGGATGGAAAGGGGAGAGTCAGGGGTGTCGGATGGCCTGTGCTGGGTCACTGAGGAGAGAGTCAGTGATGGAGAGGGGAGGGTCAGGGGTGGCTCTCTCATTCACCCCACACATCCAATCTGTCACCAAGACCTGCCGGTCTCACCTTTATAATATTGCCAAGATCCACCCTTTCCTCTCCACCCAAACGGCTATGTTATCGGTACAGGCTCTCATAATATCCCAGCTGGATTATCGTGTCAGCCTTTTCTCTGATCTCCCTTCCTACTGCCTCTCCCCGCTCCAGTCTATTCTTCATTCTGCTGCCCGGCTCATCTTCCTGCAGAAACGCTCTGGGGATGTCACTCCCCTTCTTAAAAACCTCCATTGGTTGCCTATCAACCTCCGCACGAAACAAAAACTTCTCACTCTAGGCTACGAGGCTCTCCATCACCTTGTCCCCTCCTACCTCTCCTCCCTTCTCTCTTTCTACTGCCCACTCGGCACGCTCAGCTCCTCTGCCGCCCACCTCCTCATCGTTCCCTGTCCTTGCCTATCCCGCTGTCGACCCCGAGGCCACGTCCTCCCGCTGTCCTGGAACGCCCTCCCTCCTCACCTCTGCCAAACTAATTCTCTTCCCCTCTTCAAAGCCCAACTGAGACCTCACCTCCTCCAAGAGGCCTTCCCAGACTGAGCTTCCCCTTTTCCCTCTGCTGCCTCTCTACCCTCCCTTCACCTCCCCTGAGCTAAGCCCCCTTTTTCCCGCCTTTCCCTCGGCTCCTGCCCCCTCCCTTCCTCTCCCCTCCCCCCAGCACTAGGCTGGACTGCTCTTTTGTATATATTTTTATTACCCTATTTATTTTGTTAATGAGAAGTACATCCCCTTGATTCTATTTATTGCTATTTTAATGAGATGTACATCCCCTTGATTCTATTTATTACTGTTTTTGTCTGTCTGTCTCCCCCGATTAGACTGTAAACCCGTCACTGGTGTTGCGGATCGCCTCAAGATGGCGATGGTGAGGCCAGCCTCAAGCCCATTTCAAGGGACCTGCGCCAAGTGAACTGTAAAATGCCTGTGCCATTGCCTGTGCCATGTGGACTGTAAAATGGCCACGCCACGTGAAACTCCCCCACCATGTGCCACTTCAAACTTCCACTCTCGTGCAGGCCGCTTGGCTGTCACAGGATCATGAAGCAGCGTGGCTCAGTGGAAAGGGCACGGGTTTGGAATCAGTGGTCATGAGTTCGAATCCCAGCTCTGCCACTTGTCAGCTGTGTGACTATGGGCAAGTCACTTCACTTCTCTGGGCCTGTTACCTCATTGGTAAAATGGGGATTAAGAATGTGAGCCCCATGTGGGACAACCTCGTTCCCCTGTGTCTACCCCAGCGCTTAGAACAGTGCTCTGCACATAGTAAGCGCTTAACAAATACCAACATTATTCTTATTATTATGAAAGTGCTTACTGATTGGTTACTGTTACTATGTGTGCCTAGCCCCGACTGGTTGCCCTGTGCCAGCGGGGGGTTTCACCGTACCAATAAGGCTAGCAGGGCGGCCGGGGATCGGGGCGCTGCGGTCACTCGTACCCCATCGAGGTGAACAGGCCGCTCGCCACTTTCCTACTGTCTTGTTCTTTGACCCCTTCTCTCGGAGTCTTTCATCTCTTCATCGACTAAATGAACCCTTTCTAATTTGTCTAATTTTTGTCGATAACAGTTTTGGCGACCACGAAGGGACCCTGTCATGTTGATTGACTGATTCCACATGAGAGAACGTGGGACGGTGAGTTATCCCCGCTCTGACGAACGCCTACTAGGGAAAAACCGTGGTAACTGATAAGCCCAAACCCTGCTTTTAGGGAAGTCCTGGCAGTCCTTCGGTGGGGAGGCTCCTACATTTAAATTTTGGTGAACATCGCGGTTTAAGGACCGGGTGGACGTTCAGTAACGTCGAGGGGTCGAGGACCGGGCAGACGTTGGGAAAACTCCTGCGCAGGTGGAGTCGAGGAGGGTCACGGACCCTGACTGACATTGACTACTGAGAGCCCCAGAGCAGCTGTCCAGTGGGACTGTCCAAGAGTCCTCATCTGTAGGGCTGTCTGGACGAAATGGGGAGTAGTCACCCCGAGCCGGATCGCTGCGTTACCGTGTTTTGGAATCATGGAAGATGGGTTGCCTTCCCCAAAAGAAAAAAAAAAAGACAGCGACCAAGGAGAAACTAATTTGGTGCTGCCCAGACTGGGAATGTTTAACCGATGAAAAGGGTCTTTACTTTTGGGTAGAGGGGGTACTTTTGACCCCTCGGCCCTAGAATCGCTTCTTACCTTTCTCCCCCCTTCGTAACTTTCCTCGCGCCCGCTGCTGTTCTCTGGGGTCTCCTGTCTCTTGGCCCCTCGGGCCCGAATTTTACACGTGGAGCGTGTTGTGGCGTGGCCTTGTTTCGGTCTTCGGGATGGACCCGGTTATCCGTTCTCTTAATGACCAGAACGAGTCGGGTGGCTTTGAGAGGGCTATCCACACTGGCTGCTTTGGTGTGCTTGCCCCCTTGCTGTGGCCAGCCTCAGCCTCCCCGGCCTTGTCCTGGGAATGGTGGGACTGGCAGCTCAACTCCTGGGGGCATGGACCTCTTCTCTTTTGTCTTTCCTTTTCCTTGCTGTGTAGTCTCAGCCTCTGAACCTGGGAATGGTGGGACTGGCTGCTCAACTCCCTGGGGCATGGACTTATTCTCTTTTGTCTTTCCTTTCCTTTTCCTTGCTGCGAAGTCTCAGCCTCTGAACGTGGGAATGGTGGGACTGGCTGGCCAGCTCCTGGGGGCATGGACCTCTTATCCTTTGTCTTTCCTTTCCTTTACTGTGCAATCACAGCCTCTGAATTTCGTGGTGAGATTAAGATGGGTCTAAAGAGAACTCATCTGGCATTCCACCTTCCCACCGCACCCAAAGTTTCTTTTGTTTAAAAGATCCAATGTTGATAGGGCTATTAATTCAAAATTGTCATTAAAAAGCTTTGGAAAAAAAAGGGCAAAACAAATCACCAGCTTTACAGGGGTTTGAGGATAAAAGTCCCTTTCAACTCAAGAACTACTCTTTATGGTTCTCAGGAAGAATTGGAAAAAACATATATATTTCTATAAACTAGTCTTCTCTGTCCAGGAAAGTGGAAAAATTTCCCTTTTTTAGAAGAGTTCATCTTTCTCGGGAGATGAAATATTAACAAGATTAGAAAACAGGTATTTGACCTATGAGTAAAAGTTCTTTTTCAATGGGTTTAGGCACCAGGCAACCCCTTATAAGGTAGCTATTCCTCGTTTCCCTTTCCCCTAACTTAGTGGGTAAATATGCTCAAAGGAAAGTGACTTAATTTTTCTTCTTAATAACTTAGAGGAAAACTGTGTAAAATTTGAAATATTCACAAAGATTTTAGAACCAAAATTTGTATATGATCCTTGCCTTTTGAATTGAGACAGTCAAATCTTGTAAATTTAAGCACAGAATTGTTCTTTAATAACAAAGCTAGCAGAATTCAATGTGTATATTTTGTAATAGGGATTCCGATAGTAGTTGACGGCATAGAGCCTTGGTTTTGTCTAATGTTTTTTTTTCCCCCACTGTTAATATACTTGTAACTATAACTGTAATGCTGGAAGTTTGGTTTTGGTTTTTTGTAAATTCAATTCAGGTGCCAAATGGAACTTTATCCTAAACAATGGGAATAAGAAAAGTATATGGGATTTTTAAATGTACATAGGTCTGATAAGCCAATCTAGGAAAACAATGGGGTGAAATTGGAAACGCAGAATTTTATCATTTGACCTTCCTCTTTGAACCAAACTAATTGAATGTAAATGTTCCAAACTTTACAACCTTGGAAGTAGAGGAGTTGATTGAAATTGTATAGCTTTTTAAAGGTGCAGTTTCTTCAAGTTGTTTGCATAGCAAAATGTTCACTTCCTTAGCTTTGACTAGCCTGTTTATTCAGGGAAGAGGTTGGGTACTGTCTGTAGTGGAATATTCACGAGGAGAAACTGCATTTGCATTAAGCATTACTGTAAGTCTTACCACAGAGCGTTTAGTTTAATCTAAACAAAGTTCATGTGGTGGTAGAAAAATTCTTGAAATGCAAAGCTGGATAATTCTTGAAAGGCAAAGATGGTTATCTTAACCTGCAGTACTTTGTAGTTGTACAAAATGCTGTTTGGGAAGAGAGGTTTGGAAATTGTCGTGTGTGTCGGTATGCTTTCTGATAAGGTGGGTTCAGCAATTCTGTCTTTGAGGCGGGAAAGGGTATTCCATTGTTCTGGGGGGAGCTGTACGTTTCTGTTGCTCCTTGATCCCTGAATTCGACCTTCTCCCCAAACCCTCATATGTCCTTCTGACAGCCGGGACCCCAGAGCTCCTCCTGTGAGATACCGAGACCCGGCAAGCTTTTACGTTCATTAGTAACTGCCCCGCCCTGATCATTCAAAACCTTTCCACTTGTTTGTCCCTGAGCAAGTTGGGATGGCGTGAGGGGTCCTCTGCCAGTACCTCGGCCCATCCCTTGGTCCGGTGGCATACTATTCCCTACAATTGGATCCTGTTATTCAAGCCCAGGTTCCCTGTATTCGTTGTATTGCAGCCACCTGTAATATCCTTGATCGTGCCTGGGACTTGCTTCTGGGGCACCGGGTTGTCATACACACCTCGTCGTTCAAGGGCCACACAGGCATTGTCCGCTGCCTGTATGACTTGTTACGAGCTCACCTTGATTGGTAACCCCACTGTCACTGTGGAGCGCTGCGAAGCTTAAATGTTGGTATTTGTTAAGCGCTTACTATGTGCCGAGCTCTGTTCTAAGCGCAGGGGTAGACACAGGGGAATCAGGTTGTCCCGCTTGGGGCTCACAATCTTCATCCCCATTTTACAGATGAGGTAACTGAGGCACCGAGAAGTTAAGTGGCTCAGTGGAAAGAGCACGGGCTTTGGAGTCAGGGCTCATGAGTTCGAATCCCAGCTCTGCCACTTGTCGGCTGTGTGACTGTGGGCAAGTCACTTAACTTCTCCGTGCCTCAGTTCCCTCATCTGTAAAATGGGGATTAAGACTGTGAGCCCCACGTGGGACAACCTGATTCCCCTATGTCTACCCCAGCGCTTAGAACAGTGCTCGGCACATAGTAAGCGCTTAACAAATACCAACATTATTATTATTATTATTATTAAGTGACTTGCCCAAATTCACACAGCTGACAAGTGGCCGAGCCAGGATTCGAACCCATGACCTCTGACTCCAAAGCCCGTGCTCTTTCCACTGAGCCACGCTGCTTCTCTAGCCACGCTGCTTCTCTGTTTAAATCCCGCCTTAAATCCCGCCTTTAAATCCCGCCAGGTCGTTAGACCCAGTGGATCCAGCTGAGGGGCCACATGATTGTGTTCAGATTGCTTCAACAGTGGCCATGGCCCGGCCAGACTTAACAGACGTTTCTCTCCCGGCCCCTGACCTTGAGCTCTTCAGAGATAGTTCCTCCTACGTGGATGATGGGTTCCAGTTCTCTGGGGCTGCAGTTGTTACCTCCACCAGCACCCTCTGGTTGACTGCCTTACCTCCTTCCTATAGCGCTCAGGCTGCGGAACTAGTCGGGCCCTCCTTTTGGTGGCAGGCTGCCGTGTGAAGGTCTGCACAGACTCTCGCTATGCCTTTGGAGTTTGCCATGCTACTGGGGCCCTTTGGCGAGCCTGTGGTTAGGTCACTTCAGCTGGATGGCCTATTGTCCACGGCAACCTCATTGCGGGGCTGCTTCAGGCTCTAGCAGAACCTGCCGCAGTGGCCGTCATCCACGTCCGATCTCACACGAGGTCCCGAGATGCTATCAGCCTGGGTAATGCCAGGGCAGAGCACACCGCTTAGGCGGCTGCTCGGGGCCCTGTCCGAGATGAAACAGTAGTGGCTACGCTTGATGCAGATGCGACCCTGTTGATTACTGCCCTGCCTGTGACTGCTGAGGAGAAGGTCTGGGACTGTTGCGGACCGAGTATGAGGCTACCGAGCGGGACGGGTACTTCTGGGTTCCTGACGACTGCCCCATCCTTCCCTGTTCAGCCCTGTTCACTGTCAGTTGATCTACAAGTCTTCCCATTTGGGGGCAGGGGCCTTAGCCGACATGGTCCTCCGTTGCTGGTTTGCCCCTGGCATTCACCCGGTGGTATGCCGAGTCACAGAGACATGTCCCATCTGCCATTTGTTTAATCAGGCCCATCCTCTGATTCCACCCTGTTCAGGGCATCCTTAGGTTTATCTCCCTTTAGAGGGGCTCCAAATTGATTTTATTACCCTTCCCCGAGCTGAAAGCTTCCGCCATGACCTGGTCATCGTGGACCGCCCGACGGGCTGAGTTGAGGCTTTCCCCACAAGGACCTGTACTGTCCTCGTGGTGGTTTGTGTTCTCTCTTAACCACTTTCTCTGCAGTTCGTGTTACCGAGTGGTCGGCGTGGCTCCATCATTCACAGGTGAAAGCAGTTGTTGTGGACGTCCCTGACACGGCTCCCGGAGGACCTGCACCGTCGCCTCCCGCGCCGTGGGCTGCCTCGTGCCGTCCTTCAATGCCTTCGTCCCCGCAGGCCTTCCGCGTCCCACCTCTACGTCTTCGTCGATCCTCGTCTGGATGGGCCGCACTTCCTTGCCTATGCTGGTTATATATGTTTTTTTTGTATTTTCCTGGTTGTGTCATCTTCAGGGTACTCCAGGGTGGGTTACAGGTTCCGGCTGCTTGCCCATCCTCGCCCCGATAACAGCCAGGGCCCCTGGTGAGTCTCTCGGGGGCCTCTTGGCCCCGAGGACGCAGAGGGGGGACTGTTGCGGATCGCCTCAAGATGGCGATGGTGAGGCCAGCCTCAAACCCCTGTCAAGGGACCTGCGCCATGTGAACTGTAAAATGCCTGCGCCAATGCCTGTGCCATGTGGACTGTAAAATGGCCACGCCACGTGAAACTCCTCCATCATGTGCCACTTCAAACTTTGCACGCCACTCTCACGCTGGCCGGTCGGGTGTCACGGGATCATGAAAGTGCTTACTGATTGGTTACTGTTACTATGTGTGCCTAGCCCCGATTGAGTGCCCTGTGCCAGCGGGGGGCTTCGCCGTACCAATAAAGCTGGCAGGGTGGCCCGGGATCGGTGCGCTGCGGTCACTCGTACCCCATTGGGGTGAACGGGCTGCTCGCCACTTTCCTACTGTCCTGTTCTTTGACCCGTTCTCTCAGAGTCTTTTGTCTCTTCGTCGACTAACCATTTCTAATTTGTCTAATTTTTGTCGATAGCACTGGACAGGGACTATCTCTATCTGTTGCCAATTTGTACATTCCAAGCACTTAGTACAGTGCTCTGCACATAGTAAGCGCTCAATAAGTAAATGCTATTGAATGAAAGGCAAGAGTTGAGGTTGGGCAGTGGCCCATGCTGGGTGATGTGGGGTGGGCCGGGGGGAAGTCAAGGGTGTGGGATGGTCCATCTTGGGTCACTGGGGGATGGTCGGGGGGGTCCGTGCGCAGTCAGGAGAGGAAAGAATCAATGAAGGAGAGGGGAGAGTCGGATGTCAGTGTACTCATTGGATGTGGAGCACTGTGACGGGCACCTCCGGGTGTAGTGTGCTGTGCTGGTTGCCTAGTGGTTGAAGAGCATTTGCTGAGCACTTAGATGCCTTGCCTCCAGTGAGCTTACAATCTAATAGCCGTGTAGATCGTTTGATCCGGATTTACACTGATTTGACGTAGACTAGCCTAGAGTTCACAATTTTCCTCCATGATAATAATAATAATAATAATAATGTATTTAAGCCCTTACTAAGTGCTAAGCACTGTTTTGTGTTTTGTTTTTTTTAAAATAATTGTTAAGTATTCACTATGTGCCGGGCGTTATACTAATCACTGGGGCAGATACAAGCTAATCAGTTTGGACACAATCCATATCCCACATGGGGCTCACAGTCTTAATCCCTATTTTACAGTCAAGACCCCTGTACTAAGCAGTGGGGTAGATGCAAGTTAATCAGATCCTTTACAGGGCTCACAGTCTAAGTTGGAGAGAGAATAGGTATTGACTCCCCATTTGAAAGATGAGGAAACTGAGGCACAGACCAGTCAGGTGACTTACTTGTCAAGATCCCACAGCAGGTAAGTGGCGCAGCCAGAACCCATCAATCAGTCCTATTTATTGAGCGCTTACAATATGCAGAGCACTGTACTAATTATTTGGATTAGAACCTAGGTCCTCTAACTACCAGGCCTGTGTCCTTTCCACTAGGACTCACTGCTCATTTATGAGTGAGAGAACCAGGCAAAAGACCAATTCTTGGTTGTGCACATGAGGGATGGAATTACCTAGGAGGAACGACCTCGGGCCTGATGACTCTCATGGATTTCACCCTCTAAACTGTGAATTCCCTGTGGGCAGGGAATGTGTCTGTTATTACATTGTACTCTCCCAAGTGCTTAGTAAGGTGCTCTGCATATAGTAAGTGCTCAGTAAGGGCCATTGAATTGAATGACAGATTTTCTAACCCATCTGCCTCTCTTGCTTCTCCAAGTTATTAGTTGTCCCTGCTGCCACCCTCCGTAGGCCTGCCGTGGGCAGGGATTGTCTCTCTTCATTGCTGAATTGTACTTCCCAGGCACTTAGTACAGTGCTCTGCACACAGTAAGCACTCAGTAAATATGATTGAATGAATGAATGACAGAAATGAACTGAAATAATGCATTTTAGACTTCTTTTTCAGTTGACAGTAATCACCCCGCCTATTGTTCTAATGGTACTTTTACAAAATGGTATTTGTTAAGCACTTAACCGTTTGCCAGGTAATGTTCTCAGTGCTGGGGTAGATACAAGTTAATCAGGTCAGACAAGGTCCATGTCTCACGTGGGTCTCATGGTCTTAATTTTCCAGATGAGCTAACTAAGGCCAGAGAAGTGGAGTGACTTGCCCAGAGTCACACAGCGGAACCGGGATTAGTATCCAGGCCCTTCTGACTCCCAGGCCTGGGCTCTATGCCCTAGGCCACGCTACTTCTGATCAAAATGGTTTTCTCAGACAGAAGGAGTCTGAGGGTTCCAGTAAGCAGCCAGTACAGTGCTCTGTCCCCAGTAGGAAGTTGATATTAGAGAGCTCTACACCAGGAGACATCCACCCCAGCACTCTGCAACCAGTAAGTGCCCAGTATAGTGGTCTGTGTGCAGTAGACACCCATTAGAGGTCTCTATATGTAGCTGTGTGGCACAGTATTCTGCACATGATAATAATAATAATGGTATTTGTAAGTGCTGTGAGGCTGGGAGAGGGGAAGAACAAAGGGAGCAAGCAAGTCAGGGTGAGGCAGAAGGAAGCGGGAGAAGAGTAAAAGAGGGCTTACTCGGGGAAGGCCTTGTGGAGGCGATGAGCCTTCAATAAGGTTTTGAAGTGGATGGAGGTACCGAGGGGAGTTTGGAACACCAAAGATTCCTCTTGATGTCTTGGGAATAGATTTTTTTTGGGGGGATCCCCTTCCCTTTGCACTCTTACCTCATGTCTGCCTCAAGAACCGTGCTTCAGCAGCCCCCTCCCCAGGGCTCAGCAGTGAGCCTCCTGCTGCCCTAAAGAAGGAAGAAACCCTTCCCCATGCCCCTGGGCAGCTGTGGCAGACAAAGCCAAGAAGGGACTTGGGAAGCAGTCGGCCTGTGTAACAGTGGGGAAGGGAAGCAGCGGGGCCTAGTGGATGCAGCCCTGGCCCAGGAGTCAGAAGAACTTGGGTTCTCATCCCGGCTCCACAGTTTGTCTGTCGGGTGACCTTGGACGAATCTCTTAACTTCTCTGTGCCTCAGTTACTTCGTCTGTCAAATGGGGACGACGACTGTGAGCCCCAAGTAGGTCTGTGTCCAACTCAATTAACTTGTATCTACCCCGGCATATTATCTGGTGCCTGGCACATAGTAAGCTCTTAACAACAGATACCACCTCTTTTTTTTTTCATTTTATTTTTTTTGGAGAGTGCAGCATGGGTGCATGGGTTTAATCTCAGCAAAGCAGGACTAATCTTTCTTCTTCTCTTTCTTTTCGCAGAAAATCACCAAGCGGGTCTTGGGAAGAGAGGCCATGTGGGAGTGATGACAAGGGACAGTCCTTCTGGGCTCCAAAGGGATATTTATTTCTGGGATCCAGCAGTGATCTGGGGGGTGAACAATCTGTGGTTTTGTGTGCCACAAGTATATGTGTTTCGGGACATTCTCTCAGCCTGTGTTAATCTAGGCAGGGATCGATTTGATCCAAATCATCAAGACATCAAGGAGGGTCAGGTTGGAGGGGGGAGGTACGAGGAGGGAAAGGAAGTCATCATTTCCTTTGTGTCAGGTTGGTTCTGTCTTCTCATTTCCAGCCTTAACCTGAACCCTCTTTTGTATGCTTTTAGACTTCTAGAAAAGAAATTAAATAAATAACCTTCGACTAACATGGAGAAAAGAAGCGAGACCATCATTTCCTCCCCGCCCTGATATGCGTGGCCCACACCACCGAGAAAGCACCAGGGTAAGCCTAGGCTCCGGGGGGTTCAGATATGGGGTCCCCCCAGTGGGGATGAGGAATCCAGCGTCCTCCGGCCGACCCAGGGACCTCAGTCTGGGCAGCCGAGCCAGATATGGACCAGCCCAAGAGAGTGCTCAAAACCCATCCGGCCCCTTGGTGGGGCTCAAGGCCTTTGCTTTTATTCATTCATTTGTTCAGTTGTATTTATTAAGCACTTACTTTGTGCAGAGCATTGTACTAAATGCTTGGGTAAGTACAGTATGACAATAAAGATGACAATCCCTGCTCGCAAGGAGCTCACAGTCTGGGGGAGTAGGGGATGGGGATGGGGGAGGCAGCCATCTATACAAATGAACAGACATCAGTAGAAATAAATAAAATTATGGAACTAGACATAAGGGCTGTGGGGCTTGGAGAGGGGCAAGAGCAGAGGGAGCAAGTCAGGGTGACGCAGAAGGAGTGGGAAATGAGGAAGCATGGGGACTAGTCCAGGAAGGCCTCTTGGAGGAGATGTGCCTTCAGTAAGGCTTTGAAGGAGGGGAGAGTCATTGTCTGGTGGATTTGAGGAGGGAGGGCGTTCCTGGCCAAAGGTAGGACATGGGCCGGGGTCATTGGCGAGACAGGTGAGATGGAAGCACAGTGAGAAGGTTAGCACCCGAGAAAGGAAGTGTGTGGGCTGAGTTGTAGGAGAGAAGCAAAGTGAGGTAGGAGGGGGCCAGGTGATGGAGTGCTCTAACACCAATGGTGAGGAGTTTTTGTTTGATATGGGGATGGATAGAGGTTTTTATCATGAGGTTATCATTAGAGGTTTTTGACATGAGGGGTTTGAGGCGTTTGACATGTCCTGATGGATTCTGTAGAAAGATAAACTGGGCAGCAGTGAGTGAAGTGTGGACTGGAGTCGGGAGAGGCAGGAGGTTAGGAGGTCAGCAAGGAGGCTGATGCAGTAATCTAGCAGGGATAGGATGAGTGATGGGATTAACGTGGTACCAGTTTGGATGAAGAGGCAAGGGCAGATTTTAGAAAATGTTGTGAAGGTGAACCGACAGGATTTGGTGACGGATTGAATTATGTGGGTGAATGAGAGAGTGGAGTCAAGGATACACCAAATTTACGGGCCTGGGAGATGGGAAGGATGGTGGTGCTGTCTACAGTGAGGGTAAATTCTGGGAGAGGATCTTCTGTTCCCCTACTATGAGCAGATTGTGTTCTGGGAGAGAAAGTCCTTTTAAATATTTTTGAATGGTAATTTGTAAAGCACTTGCCTGTCTCAGACACAATTCTAACTGCTGGGCTAGAGGCAAGCTCACTGGGTTGGACACAGTCCCTGTCCCACGTGGGGCTCATGATTTTAATCCCCATTTTCCACACGAGGGAACTGAGGCCCAGAGAAGTGAAGTGGCTTGCCCTCGGTCTCACGGCAGACAAGTGGCAGAACGGGGATTAGAGTCCTTGGGACTCCCGGGTTCATGCTCTGTCCACTAGACCACACTGCTTCTCAGTACTTGGTGCATAGTCTGTGCTTAACACATACCACAAGTATTCATTATTCCAAGTATTATTATTATTATAATTCCTACCAGAGAAGTAGAGGACTGTTTCCCCCATTTACCATCCAAAAAGTGATTTTAGTGGATGGGAGAGATGGTATTCGTTAAGCGCTCACTATGTATCAAGCACTCTTCTAAGCACTGGAGTTGATACAAGCTAATCAGATTGGGCACAATCCCCGTCCCATATGGGGCACACAATCTTCATCTCCATCTTCCAACTGCAGTTCAGGAAAGAGAAGTGAAGTGAGTCACCCAGAGTCACCCAGCAGACAGGAGGCAAAGTCGGAATTAAAACCAGGTCTTTCTGCCTCCCGGGCATGTGCTCTATTCAATAGGCCATGCTGCTTCTCAGTCCTTGGCACAGAGTAAGCACTTACAAATACCCCAGCTATTAATAATGACAATTGTTATTACAAGGGAAGTACAAGACGGTTTCTCCCACTTCCCCTCAAAAAAACCTTAGCTTAGTGGGTGGGACTACTAGACAAGGCAAAAGTTACTAAGACAAAGTCTCCTGTTGAAGATGACGGGCGACCCTCGGCCCTGAGACTTTGAACCTGAGAACCCGTGCAGGAGTCAGTGGTAGAGAGATTGTAGATGGCCTTGCATGGTGCCATCTACACTCCCTTCCTTGGAGGCATCTTCTCACTGGGGCATGGAAGAGGAGGAGGAGGAGAAAGAGGAGAAGGGAGAGAAGAAAGAGGAAGGGGGAGGAGTAGGGTTGGGGAGGGATGAGGAGGAGGAGGATTATTACGCATCACCATCTCCCGTGTGCAGAGAGAACACTATGCCAAGCGCTGGGAAAGAATTCCCAGGCGAGAACTGAAGGGAGCCTTAATAATAATTATGGTACTTGTTAAGTGCCTAATATTTGCCAAGCATTACTGTAAGTGCTGGGGTTGATTTAAATTAATCAGGTTGGGCACGGTCTATGTCTCATGTGGGGCTCATTCTCTTAATCCCCATTTTATAGATGAGGTCACTGAGGCACAGCAGTGAAGTGACACGGCGTAGTGGCTAGAGCATGGGCCTGGGAGTCAGAAGGTCATGCATTTTCATCCTGGCTCCACCACCTGTGGGCTGTGTGGCCTTGGGCAAGCCACCTCACTTCTCTGAGCCTCAGTGACCTCATCTGTAAAATGGGGATGAAGAATGTGAGCCCTGTGTGGGATGTGGACTGTGTGCAACTGGATATTCTTGTATCCACCCCAGCGCTTAGTACAGTGCCTGATACATAGTAAGTGCTTCCCAAATACCATTATTGTGATTCTTCTGATTATTACCCAAGCAGCAGACATGTGGCGGAGCCCGCATTAGAACCCAGGTTCTTCAGACTGCCGGGCCCGTGCTCGAGCCACTAAGCCAGGCTTGAACTGCCTTGTCAATGTGGATGATTTCCAAATCTACCTCTCAGCCTGGGCTCTGTTTCCTTTTTTCTTAATGGTGCTTCCCGGGGCCAGGCACTGTACTAAGGCCCTGGGGTAGAAACAGGCTAATCGGGTTGGGCACGTTACCTGTCCCACAGTGGGGCTCCTAGTCTTAATCCCCATTTTACAGTTGAGGTCACTGAGTCCCAGAGAAGTGAAGCGACTTGCCCAAGGTCACACAGCAGATGAGTGGCAGAGCTGGGATGACAACTAATGTCCTGCTGACTCCCAGGCCTGTGCTCTATCCAGTAGGTCAAGTTGCCTCGCATTTCCTCCTGCCTTCCCACGAGCTCGTCCTTTCATCCGTGAACAGGGAAAGTGTCCATTGGTTCTTGTATTGTCATCTCCCAAGCACTTAGTACAGTGCTGTGCACCCAGTAAGGGCTCAATAAATACAATCAAATGATCAAATGAATGACCTCTCTCCTCGGATTGTCCCGCCGACACTTCAAATTTAACACATCCTAAATAGAACTCCTTGTATTCCCACCCAAATGCTCCTCATTTCCACCCTAGACACTCCTCTTCCAAATTATTTCCCATCATTATAGATCACGCCATCATCCTCCCTGCCCCTCAAGCCTGTAACTTTGGAATTATGCTCAACTCATCCCTCATTCGGTAACCCTGGCATTATCCTTGGCTCACCCTTCATTCAACCTGCATATTCCACCTATCACCAAATCCTGGAGGTTTTCTCTGCACATTTCTAAAATACACCCTTTCTTCTCCATCCAAACTGCTACCCCACAGATCCAAGCCCTTCTTCTATCCTGATGGGTTGGGAGTTTGGCTGGATGTAGGGGATAGAGCACGAACCTGGGAGTCAGATGGTCATGGTGCTAATCACAGCTCTGCCACTTTTCTGCTGCGTGGACTTGGGCAAGTCACTTGATTTCTCTTGGCCTCGGTTACCCCCATTTTGCAGATGAGGGAACCGAGGTGCCAAGAAGTGAAGTGACTTGCCCTAGGTCACACGGCAGGCAAGTGGTGCAACCCAGAGGAGTACCCAAGTCCTCTGATTCCCTGGTTTGTGCTCTGCACACGGTAAGCCCTCAATAAATAGGACCGATTGGTTGCTCTTTCCACTAACCCATGCCCATTCCTCCCCTTAGTGGTTAAAAATCCAATCCAAGGTATTTATTGAACGCTTACTAGGAGCAGAGCACTGTACTTAGCACTTGAGGGAGTACAATAAAATAGAATTAGTAGGCCACGTTCCCTGCCCATAAGGAGCTTACAATCTGGAGTCTAAAAGATCAGCTTTTGGATTTTTCCTATTTCCCGCTTGTTAGAACTTCAATATTTTTTGGCTTCCTAAATGCGATGAATGTGAGGCTGGGGAGAGAAATGAGGTTTACCAGTAGGAGCTGGGATTTGGATGTTTTTCTGCTGCTTCGTTTGTTCCCTAGTGGAGAGAGCACAGGCTTGAGTGTCAGGAGGACCTGGCTTCTGATTCTTGGTCTGCCACTCATCCATCATGTATTTCTTTATATTAATATCTGTCTCCCCCTCATGTCTGTAAGCTTGCTATGGGCAGAGACGGTCTGTTATACTGTTCTACTGTACTCTTTCTAAGGGCTTAGAACAATGGTCTGTGCCTAGTAAGGGCTCAGTAAATGTGATTGATTGCGAGGGATATTAGGCTAGTCACTTCACTTCTCTGGGCCTTAGTGACCTTATCTGTAAAATGGGGATCAAGATTGTGAGCCCCGTGGGGCACATGGACTGTGTCAAACCTGATTCCCTTGTATGTACCCTCAGTGCTTAGAACAGTGCCTGCCTAGCACATAGGAAGTGCTTACCAGATATCATGCATTCAGTCAAATTATTAAGTTTCTTCAAGTGTGCAGAGCACTGTGCTAAGTGCTTTGGAGAGTCCAGTATAGCAGTGGGCAGATACGTTTACTGCCAACCTCCTACTTAGACTACGTCCCTTGTGGGGACAGACTTGGCTTGAACCGTTATTATTATCATCGTCATCATGAGCCCCACCTGGAGAGGGCCCGTGTCCGACCTCACTCTCAGATGGATATAGTGCTTGTCCCACTGGCTAAGTAAGAGCAAAAACAGGTACTGAATCCCGTTGTAACGGATGAGGGAACAAAGGTCCTGCAAGTGAGGTGATGAGGATGGGATTTGTTAAGCACTTACTATGTGTCAAGCACAGTTCTAAGGGCCTGGGTAGGTACAAAGCTCATCCAGTTTGGCACTTCCCTGGCCCACATGGTGTATCCATCTTAATCCCATTTTAGAGATGAGGGCACCGAGGCCCAGAGCGGTGAAGTGACTTGCCCCACGTCACCCAACGGATGAGTGGAGCCGGAATGAAAACCCAGAAGCCCTGACTCCCAGCCCTGCATTCCTTCCACAGGGCCGACTGTTGGATGTATTGCTGGTGATTTTATGGGTAGACTTGTAAGTCTGTACTTCTTCCTTCAGAGATTTTATGATACACCTAGATTACCCCAACCCAAATCAACCCCCAAATTACCCCAATAAAATCATCCTGGAGGTTAAATATCAATGGGCATTAATTTCTGTATGATCTCCATTTTTGCAGATGAGATGACTGGGGCCCAGAGAAGTTAAGTGACTTCTCCAAGGTCACCCACCAGACCAGTGACAACGCTGGAATTAGAACTCAGGTCCTTCTAACCTCCAGGCCAAGACTCTAGCCGCTAGACCTCACTGCTTCTCCTCGGTAAGTATTCCTCTCCTCCTCTAGTTTCAAGGTAGTTGGCCAGACTAGGCATGGAGCTCACTTCCTCTTCAGCCGGCTTCTTCTCTCTTTTCTTTTTCTTTTTCTTTGAAGTGACATTACTTAAGTGCTTACTGTTTGTCAAGCACTGTTCTAAGCCCTGGAGTAGCTACAAGCTAATCAGGTAGCCAGTCAGTCAGTTGCGTTTATTGAGTGCTTACCGTATGCAGAGCACTGCATTGAGCACTTGGGAGGCCTTCCCGGACTAACCCCTCCTTTCCTCTTCTCTCACTCCCTTCTGTGTTGCCCTGACTTGCTCCCTTTCTTCATCCCCTCAGCCCAGCCCCACAGCCCCTTAAGTCCATATCTGTCATTTATTGATTTCTATTATGGTCCGTCTCCCCTCTAGACCGCAAGCTCACTGTGGGCAGGGAATGTGTCCGTTTATTGTTCTATTACATTCTCCCAGAGTTTTGGCCACTGCTCTGCACACAGTAAACACTCGGTAAATATGATTGACTGACTGACTTTCAGCCTGGCTCCCTCCCTCTTTTTTTTTTTTAACCTTTAAATGACATTCCTTAGTTGCTTACTCTTGTGTCAAGCCACTGTTCTAAGCCCTGCAGTAGCTACAAGTTAATCAGGCAAGCGCAGTCCCTGCCTTACATGGGGCTTAGAGTCTTCATCCCAGTTTACAGAAAGCGGCAACTGAGGGCCAGAAGAATAAAGTGACTTGCCAAGGTCCCACAGCAGAGAAGTGGTGGAGCTGAGATGAGAATCCAGGTCCTCTGACTGGCAGGCCCCAGGCTCCAGGCACTGGGCTAGGCGGCTTCTCCACAGCCTTTGGGAAGATGTCACCGGCCAAGTCAAATGGGGCTCAAGTGCCCAGCACCCTAGCTCGCTGTGAGCGGGGAATGTATCTGCTTATTGTTCTCCTGTGCTCTCCCAAGCGCTTAGCCACAGTACTTTGCATGGAATAAGCGCTCAATACATATGATGGAATGAATGGACGAATGAATAGCTCGGCCCAGCTCCCGTCAACTCGGGCCTCTGGGGTAACTTGGCCTGGCTAAGGCCCCAGGATGGTCAAATTCATGACTTGGACCCAATGTGAAAATCTGTTTGGAAGAAACCCCCCGGGAAATCTAGGGGATAATGGAGGGAGGAAGTGGGTGTTTAGCATCATCTGAGTCTCTTGATATTTCCCCCTCACTAACCATGTCGTCGATCAGTCCGGCCACCATTCGCTACTCAGGTTGGAAGGTGGGTCGTATTTATCGAGCGCTTACTCTGTGCAGAGCACTGTATTAAGGACTTGGGAGGCCTTCCCCAACTAAGCCCTACTTTCCTCTTCTCCCACTCCCTTCCCTTCCGCTTCACCCTGACTCGCTCCCTTTATTCATCCCTCCTCCCAGCCCCAGAGCACTTACGTCCATGTCTATCGTGTGTTATATGAATGCCTATCTCCCCCGTAGAATGAATGCTTACTAGGTGCAGAGCACTGTACTAAGCTCTTGGGAGGGTACACTATAACACCTAGATACATTCCCTGCCCACAGTGATCTTACGGTGAAGAGGGAGAGACAGATGTGAATAGAAATCAATATATTGTAGATACATATGTAAGTGCTGTGGGGACTGAGGGAGGAGTGAATAAAGGGAGCGAGTCACAGTGCTTTTTTTTTAAAAAACAACAAAAACTGGTATTTGTTAAGTCCTTACTGTGTGCCAAGTAAATGTGACAGTTTGGGAGCGATACTAGCTAATCAGATTGGACACAGTCCATGTCCAAAGTCCAACTGAGATGCAGAGAAGTGAAGTGGTTTGTCTAGTGTCACCTAGCAGGCAAGTGGCAGAGCAGGGATGAGAACTCAGGTCCTTCTGACTCGTGGCCCATGCTCTTGACACTAGGTGACACCGCTTGTCTACAAGGCATTGATTTTTTTTTTCTCTCCAAGCATTTCATTAATCGTATTTAATGCTTGTCTGCTTTCTTCCAGCATTTAACAAATACCATAATTATTATTCCTATCGTTCATTCATTAAATTGTATTTCTTGAGCACTTTGCTGAGTGCAGAGCACTGTCCTAAATGGTGGGATGTGTACAGGCTAACAGTAAACAGATATATTCCTTGTACCACAATGAGCTGACCATCTAGAGCGGGAGAAAGACATTAAATATCAATCAATAAATGACAGATCTGGAGTTAAATGTTGTGGGGCTGGGAGGTGGGAGAAGAGGAAAGGGGGGCTTAGTCAGGGAAGGCTTCTTTGTGCAGAGCACCATATTAGATGCCTGGACAGTCCCGTAGGCAGGAGACACTCCCCTTGCCCTTGAAGATCTTATGTCCCATGTAACGTGCCAAACCATTCTTGGTTCTTTTTCATTACAGGGAAAGACTTGGCAAAAGACAGAATATCCAATCTCCTTTTATTCCCTAAAATAACTGGGAACATTGCCCCGCTACAGTTTGGTCGACAACTTCTGTCCTGTTTTATCCGACCATTAGTGGGGTATCTGACCTTCCCCCTCAGCTGCCCTCCACTCCCAACCCCCACATTCCTCCCCTCCCAGCACCACAGCACTTACTGTCCAAATGTTTCATTTATTTATTTGTATTGCCATCTGTCTCCCCCTCTCTAGACTGCTCTAGCTCCTCGTGGCGGGGAATGTGCCTGCTTTATTATTGATTCAATCAGTTGTATTTATTGAACACTTAAGGTGTGTACCGTAGTGCAGAGTACTGTACTTAAGCACTTGGGGAAATGCCAGTTCAACAATAAACAGTGACATTCTCTGCTCACAATGACCTGACCGTCTAGAGAATTGTTGTATTGGTCCTCTCCCAAGTGCTTTAGTACAGTGCTGTGCACAAAGTAAGAACTCCATAAGTATGACTGAATTAATTCAGTGAATGAATGAATGAATGTACCACAATGATTTATATTAGTGTCCATCTCCCCCTCTGGACTGTAAGCTCATGTGGGGCAGGGAGTGTGCCTACCAACTCCTGTATTGTACTCTTTCACCTGCTTTGTACAGTGCTTTGCATGCAGTAAGCACTGAAGTAAAGAAGTGTGGCTGAGTGGAAAGAGCCCAGGCTTGGGAGTCAGAGGTCTGGGTCAAATTCAGGCTCTGCCACTTGTCAACTGTGTGACTGTGGGCAAGCCACTTTAACTTCCTCTGTGCCTCAGTTATCTCATCTGTAAAATGGGGATGACGACTGTGAGCCTCACGTGGGACAACCTGATTACCCTGTATCTACCCCAGTGCTTAGAACAGTGCTGTGCACATAGTAAGCGCTTAAATACCAACATTATTATATCTGCCATGTATTATACGAATTTTTCAATAGCCCTGTGGTCCTACTACCTATTGTTCTGTGAGGCTCTGCCTCTCTATCATCCTTCGGTGGCACTGACCATTTTTTTTTATAGGGTTTGGGAAGCACTCACCATGTGCGAGGCACTGTACTAAATGCTGGGATAGAGAGAATTCATTCATTCATTCAATAGTATTTATTGAGCGCTTACTATGTGCAGAGCACTTTACTAAGCGCTTGGAATGTACAAGTCGGCAACAGATAGAGACAGTCCCTGCCCTTTGACGGGCTTACAGTCTAATCGGGGGAGACAGACAGACAAGAACAATAGCAATAAATAGAATCCAGGGGAAGAATGTCTCATTGAAACAATAGCAAATAAATAGAATCAGGGTGATGTACATCTCAAATAATGTTTGGTATTTGTTAAGCACTTACTATGTGCAGAGCACTGTTCTAAGCGCTGGGGGAGATACAGGGTCATCAGGCTGTCCACATGAGGTTCACAGTTAATACCCCATTTTACAGATGAGGGAACTGAGACACAGAGAAGTTAAGTGACTTGCCTACAGTCCCACAGCTGACAAGTGGCAGTCAGTTTGGACACACTCCCGTCCCTAATGGGACTTCACAAGTCTTAATTCCTGATTACCTCCCTATCTACCCAGCGCTTAGAACAGTGCTCTGCACATAGTAAGCGCTTAACAAATACCAACATTATTAATCCCTATGTGAGAGATGATATAAATGGTTTCGGAGAAGGGAAGTGATTTGCCCAAGGTTCCCCCGCAGACAGCTGTTGAGTCTGGATTTGGAGCCAGGTCCTTCCGGGTTCTAGCCACCAGGTGGCGCTGCTTCTCTCACAAACGGTGATTCTGGGCGGCCGCGCCTCTCTATCGCCATCTGGTGGCACTTGACTCCTACTGCGCCGGCTTCCTCCCTGGACCTCCAGCTCCTCTAGTCGCCTCTGACTCCTTTTCCCCAGCCTCGCCCTAGCCTGATTACTCCCTCCCTCTCACATGAGGCCAGACCACCACTCGCCATCTCTTTCAAAGCGTTATTAAGATGGCAAACTTCGCCCAAGACGGATTCTCCGATGAAGCCCTCTTTTCCCCCAGGCTTCTTTGCCCTTCTGCATCCTCTACACCTTTGGATCCGTGACCCGTGGACATTCTCTATTTTTCCTACAGCAATTTATGTGCATATCTATAAACTATACATTTTGTGTCTATGCATATCTGTAAACTATACATTTTGTGTCTAGAAATGCAGTGGTTGTGAGCACAGAGGGGTAGTCAATTATAATATTATTAATAATAATAATTATAAGTAACGAGGCATTTCTTTAGCATTCATTCATTCATTCAATAGTATTTATTGAGCGCTTACTATGTGCAGAGCACTGGTACTAAGCCACTTGGAATGTACAAATCAGCAACAGATAGAGACAGTCTCTGTCCATTGACGGGCTCACAGTCTAATCGGGGAGTGTCTTAGCACTTAAAATATGCCAGGCACTGTACTAAGCATTGCGGTTGATACAAGAAAATTGGTTTGGACACAGTCTTGTCCCACGTGGAGCTCACAGTCACAGTCCCATTATACAGATCGGTAACTGAGGCAAAGAGGAATTAAGTGTCTTTGCCGAAAGCCACACAGCAGACAAGTGGCAAGAACCAGGATTGGAACCCCTTACCATTTGACTCCCAGCTCCCTTTTCTAGCCACTAAGGGGCGAATGAGGTGAAAACATACTGGTGATGACTGAGCATTGATTTTGTGCATTTGACTCCCAGCTCCTTTTCTAGCCACTAAGGGGCGAATGAGGTGAAAACATACTGGTGATGACTGAGCATTGACTTTGGGCAAAGATACTGTAGGATATCCTGAAGAAGTACTAATCTGATTATTGTTATGGTGTTTAAGTACTTACTACTACGTGTCAAGCACTGTAACAGTAATAATAATAATGTTGGCATTTGTTAAGCGCTTACTATGTGCAGAGCACTGTTCTAAGTGCTGGGGTAGATACAGGGTAATCAGGTTGACCCATGTGAGGCTCACAGTCTCTATGCCCCATTTTACAGATGAGGTAACTAGAGGCCCAAAGAAGTTAAGTGACTTGCCCAAGGTCACACAGTAGACAAGTGGCAGAGATGGGATTAGAACCCACATCCTCTGACTCTCAAGCCCGTGCTCTTGCCATTAGGCCATGTTGCTGTGGGCAGGTAATGTGTGTGTTCTACTGTACTCTCCCAAGAGTACAGTGCTGTGCATGCAGTAAGAGCTCCATCATGTCTGGTGTTGGGAGTTCTGGCCCCAGAAGACATGCCTGGATGAGTGACTGTGGAGGCGCAAGTCTCGCCACCCTCCATCACCAGCTAAAAAAGACATCTGTGGGAGACTTCGGGCTCCAGGAGAACCATTTGTCTGATAGAAAGGGAGAGTTAGGAGCGTGAAAACAATCCAGTTTCGCAAACATGAGTCTCCCCCAAAACATGGATTGCTCTGCAGAGGTTAAGTTTGACAGTCGCAGCTAAGCAGACTGCTGCATCTTGCAGCTCTAAACCCTTAACTAACCCCATCTTCATATTTCCAAGTCCATTAGTTATTCTCCAGGGACTGGATGCCCAGAACTACTACAGACTGGGCAGAATTCAGGCCCTGCATTCCTGCTGAATTATGCTAGAACTGAAGTCCATATGGCTCTGCTCTTCAAAGAGGAACAGCGTGGACGTGCTAATGTTACCCTCTCCTACTTCTGACAATAGACCCTTCCCCCAACCCCCCAAAACCACCACTGTCAAGGCCACACTGTCAGAGAAGCATCCCTTCTCTGAGGACTGAAGCTGTGCAAAATGAGCCTGCAGACAGGACTGGGGGCAAAGGGAGGTTCAAGCCACCTAGAAAATTAAGGGACAAGGGAGGTTCAAGCCACCTAGAAAATTAAGGGACTCGGGTCATGTCCGTTCCACAGCTGGGTCAGACAGAACCAGTTCCTTGCACAGAGCCCCAGTCCCCATTTCCAGTACCAGCCTCTGTGCTGGGCCCACCCCACCCTTTTCTCCTCTTCCAGAGATGAACTTTGAAGCATGGAAATTCAAACACAAACCTATTCACCAAGCACAAACAACACCTTCCCTTAGAGGTGGCGGCACAGCTCTTGACTCCATCTCTCCCCAAGGATTATTATGATGGTATTGGTTAGGCACTTACTATGTGCCAAGCAATGTTCTAACTGCTGGGGTAAATACAAGGCAATCAGGATGTCCCACGTGGGGCTCACAGTCTTAATCCTCATTTTACAAATGAGGTAACTGAGGCACAGAGAAGTTAAGTGGCTTGCCCAAGATCACATGGCAGACAGTGGAAGAGCTGGGATTAAAACTCACATCCTCTGACTCCCAAACCCATGTTCTTTCCACTAAGCCATGCTGCTTCTGACACACCCCGACCCTTGGGGCTCACAGTCTAAATTCCCATTTTACAGATGAGGGAACTAAGGCCCAGAGAAGTAAAGCCATTTGCCCAAAGTCACTCAGCAGACCAGTGGTGAAACCGGATTAGAACCCATGACCTTCTGACTCCTAGGCCTGGGCTCTCCACTACACTATCCCATTTCTCTTGGGAAATGTATTGCTGTGGACATGAAGGGGGTCCCCACTTGTGGACAGGGGTGTGTGGGGCTTCAGGTCTGCTCATTAGGTCAAGCCAAAGGCAGCTCCTTGCCCCAAGCCCCAGTTCCTGCATCTGGAACCAGACTTCGTGCTAACAGTGGCAGCCCCCTCCTCATTACACTCCCCAAAGCTAACCCCATCTTTCATGCACACAAGCACACACACCCCACCTTTCCTTTGAGGGGGACTGCATTACAGAGTTCCATCTTTCAGTGGTGGGGTGCATTTGGGAAGTGACCTGGCTGCCCAAGTGCAGGGGGATAAACTTCAAGGGTGGAGAGTTGTGAGGAGCCACAATTGTAGAGAGAGCAGTAGCCAGTAGGATGCTCCCCTTGGTCATCCGGTCCCTACCTGCAGAGTTCTGAAGGACAAGACCTGTGGGGCTTTCCTCCTCCCTGAGCTTAGAGCCAGTGGATCCAGAATTAGGGGTCTTGGATCGCAACCATAAATGCCTCCTCCGGAGATGGGGAAGAGGATCTTTGGTCTCACGGGAGAGAGGCGACACTGGAGCCATCCTTCCAGCTCATGTGTTATACCACTTTATTTACCTCTGCCTTGCACTTAGCAGGTTACTGGGTAATTCGATTCTGCAGCTTTGGACCCTCCTGCTGACCGTTGAGATTGGGAAATGTCGGTTTTCTAAAGTCTAACAGGCCCTGACTCTGCAGAGAACTAACCATGACCATCCAGAAAAGCCCTTTCGCATCAGGATCTTGGAGCAGGTGACCAGGTAATGATGCGAAGACTCTTCCTATGAATTAATCAGGGATGAGCTCCACTCAGGGAGACCAACAGACTCATGGTTTCCCCAGGCTTTAGCCACTGGATAAATTAATCGATGCAATTTATTGAGCTCTTAGAGTGTGCAGAGCAGTGGGCTGCACTTGGGAGAGGCCAAGAGAACACAGTTGGTAGGCATGCAGACATACGTCGTAGAGAATCACACCTCCCCCCTTCAAAGCCCTCCTGAAGGCTCACCTCCTCCAAGAGGTCTTCCCGGACTAAACCCCCTTTTTCCTCAACTCTCCCTCCCTTCCGCATCACCCCGACTCACTCCCTTTGCTCCACCCCTCTCTTCCTGCCCCAAAGCACTTCTGTGTATATGCACATATCTATAATTCTATTTATTTACACTGATGCCAGTTGACTTGTTTTGATGTCTCTCTCCCCACTTCTAAACTGTAAGCCCAGTGTAGGCAGGGACTGTATCACTGAATCATGCTTTCCATGTGCCTAGTATAGTGCTCTGCACACAGTAAGCACTCAATAAATGTGATGGAATGAATGAATGAACAAACATGTTCTCTGCCCAAAAGCAGCTTACAGAATTGAAGGACTGTCTAAATCGAGGCACCACCATTTGATGGAAACAAAGCCTTAGCCCAAGTGACACCATTTTGAGCAACAGGGAAGAGAACTTTTAAAATGCCAGTGAGAAAAGTATCTTCTGGTTTAGAAAATCCTTTGTCACTTGCCAAATTTTACTACCGACCATTGGAGAATGTGTCAACAATCTCTGGGAATCAAGACATCTATGGGAGTGATTGAAATATGTACTTGCGGGGGGGGGGGGTGCTATTATGGGGGTATAAATGTAACCAAAAAAGTGTTACTCCCCAGGCGTGGTGTTTGATCATTCTGCAGAATAAAATTTGGAGATCCTAAGATCCGTGAATAGTCTCATAGACCAAGCGGAGTAATGAAAAGGCATAATTTTACATCAACATTACTGGGTCATGAGCACTGTACCCAGTGATTGGGAAAGGACTATACAAAAGAATTGTCAAACACGTTCCCTGTCCATAATGCGCTTACCCAGAGGTTTGTAGCTGAGAAGAGGATGAGACATTACTTGGAAGTTCTCTTCAGTGATGAGTGAGACTCTCATTCCACCTTTCTGAATGCTCCTGTTTTAAAATGGTATTTGTTCAGCCCTTTACTATGTGCCAGGCACTATTCTAAGTCTGGGGCAGATAACGAGCTGTTCAGATTGGACACAGTCCATGTCCCATGTCCCAATCTTCATCCCCATTTTACAGATGAGGTAACTGAGGTAGAGGGAAGTGAAGTGACTTGTCCAAGGTCACATAGCAGACCAGCAACAGAGCAGGGATTAGAACTCAGGTCTTTCTGACTTCCAGGCCCAGGCCCTCTCCACTAGGCCACAGTGCTTAGTGCTTAAATGCCATAGTAATAATAATGACCTGGCTTCAGCTATCACATCAATATGAATGACTCCCAAATGCATCTCTCCAACCATCTGCCGTGTGAGAGTGGGAAAAGCTTTTTGTTTCAGGACAGTGCATTGAGTCATCAATTCTGCTTCCACTTAACTATTTCCCCTCTCTGCAATTTATCTTAATGCCCGTCTCCCCCTCTAGACTATAAACTCGCTGCGGGCAGGGAACGTGTCTTCCAACTAAGATGTACTGGACTTCTCCAAGCGCTTTGTACAATGCTCTGCACACAGAAAGCACTTGATGCCATTAAGTAGCTCATCATGATTATATAACAAATTTACCACTTCCACAAATACTTACATAGACTCTGCAGCATCCAGAAATACTAACAATCAAAAAAGTGGTTATAAGAGAGAGAGTTTGACATTCGGAACTGGAAACACAGAAGTAATTGGAAATCAGGGTATTAGCTCTAGGAGGGACAGGGTTGTGTCCAATTTGATTTGCTTGTGTCCACCCCAGCTACCGGTACAGGGCCTGGCACATAGTAAGTGCTTAACAAATACCATTATTAATCATGAGAATAATAATAAAATGGGGATTCAATTCCTGTTCCCCCTCCCTCTTATACTGCGAGTTCCCTGGACGGGGGCAGAGTCTGACCTGATAATCTTGAATCTACCCAGTGCTTGGTACAGTATTTGGCACACAGTGAACACTTAAATGCCACTACACATTATTATGCAGGAAGAGGTGGGGGCCAGCTGGCTTCTTAGCAGATTTCTGGCCTCTCTCTCTTGTTCCCCTGCCTTAACTAGAGGAGCATGGTTTGGCTTGGCAGCCTGGACATTGTTGAGGAGGGCACATGGAGATTAATCAATTAGAGTTTATTTTATGCAGATCACTTAGTAAGTGCTTGGGGAGTCTTCAACAGAGGTGGTAGACACACTCCTCACCTTCAAGCATCTTATAATCTATCTGGGGAGGTGGACAATAAAATAAAATTACAGGTAGGTGGGAGATCTGGGACACAAGAGTATGTGGGGGGGTGGGGCGAGGAAGATGCACTTGTGTGCACCGGGCAGGTGGGCTAACTATACATGGGTGTGAATGCATTGAAGTTGTCTGCTTGGGGGTTCTTGCATGATGTCTCCATTCTATGTGTGTTTATTTACAGTCCTCTGTCATGGGCTTCAGAATCAGTCATGGGTTCTAATCCCAGCTCCCCCCTTGGCTGCTGTGGGACCTTGGTCAAATCACTTACCTTCTCTGTCCCTTACTTACCTCATCTGTAATATGGAGGCTACGACAGTCATCCCACTGTGGGAGAGGGAGGGTGTCCAACCTGATTTGCTTGTGTTCCACCCCAGCTCTTGGTACAGTACCTCAAGTGTGGCCTCTGGAACCCCCGCTCTATTACAGGTAAGCTACCTTTTGTCCATGACCTTTTCCTCTCCCACTCTCTCCTCGCCCTTTCGGAAACGTGGCTCTCTCCCGAAGACACGGTCTCCGCTGATGCTCTCTCCAGCAGAGGCCTCTCCTTCTCCCACTACCCCAGACTCACCGGTAAGAGAGGAGGCGTCGGCTTCCTCCTCTCACCCCGTTGCCGCTTCTGCACTATCCCTCCTCCCCTCTCCCTCTCCTTCCCCTCCTTCGAAGCCCATATCATTCGCCTCTACCACCCCCTCCAGATACTTGTCGCCGTCATCTACCGCCCTCCCGGTCCCACCTCTGACTTCTTCAACCACCTTGACCCCTTTCTCACCTTCCTTCTCTCCTTCTCTCTGCCCACTCTGATCCTCGGAGACTTGGACATCCATATGGATGTACCCGACGACTCCTCTGCCTCCCGCCCGCTATCCCTCCTCGACTCTGCCGACCTCCTCCTCCACCATACCGCGCCCACTCACTGACTCGGTCACACCCTCGATCTCGTCATCTCCTACCGCCGCACTATCTCCTCCCTCACCGACTCTGAATCCCTCTCTCTGACCATAACCTTCTCACCTGCCTCATCTCTCACACTCCCTCCCCCTGCAAATCTTCGCTACTGCCCCACAGAGACCTCCGCTCTCTCGATCCCATCCGTCTTTCCAAAAGCATCTCTCCTCACCTCGCCGCCCTGTCCTCACCTCCCACTCTCGACGATCAGGTCTCCGCTCTCAACTCCACCCTCTCTACTCATCTCGACTCTCTCTTCCCCCTTTCCCTCCGCCGCTCTCGCTCCACTAACCCACAGCCCCGGATCACCTCCTCTGTCCGCCTCCTACGCACCTATGCTCGAGCTGCCGAGCGCTGCTGGCGAAAGTCCAAGCACCGAGCCGACCTCACACACTTCAAATTTATCCTTTCCTGCCTTAACTCTGTCCTCTCCTCCGCCAGGCAAAACTTCTTCTCCTCCCTCATCGACACCCATGCCCGTAACCCACACCGATTGTTCTGGACCTTTAACTCTCTCCTTAGGCCCCCTGTTCCTCCCCCTCCCCCATCTCTCACCCCCAATGATCTGGCCACCTATTTCCTCACGAAAATCAACACGATCAGGTCTGAGCTCCCCAAGTCACCCCTCCGCCTCTCCCCTCCCCCCCACCAACCCTCTCCCCTACTTTCCCATCCTTCCCTGCAGTATCCTCAGAGGAGATCTCCTCCCTCCTCGCAAGTGCCACCCCCTCCACCTGCGCCTCGGACCCCATTCCCTCTCACCTTATTAAAACCATCGCCCCTGCCCTCCTTCCTTCCTTAACTTCTATTTTTAACCACTCAATCTCCAATGGCTCCTTCCCCGCTGCCTTCAAACATGCCCACGTCTCCCCCATCCTAAAAAAACCCGCTCTTGACCCCACTTCCCCCTCCAGTTATCGCCCTATCTCCCTACTACCCTTCCTTTCCAAAATCCTAGAACAAGTCGTCTACAATCGCTGCTTAGAATTCCTTAACTCCCATTCTCTCCCGGACCCCCTCTGATCTGGCTTCCATCCCCTCCACTCAACCGAGACTGCTCTCTCTAGGGTAACCCATGACCTCCTTCTTGCCAAATCCAATGGCTCCTACTCCATTCTGATCCTCCTTGACCTCTCTGCTGCCTTTGACACTGTCGACCATCCCCTCCTCCTCCATACCTTATCTCACCTTGGCTTCGCGGACTCCGTCCTCTCCCGGTTCTCCTCTTACCTGTCTGGCCGTCATTCTCGGTCTCCTTCGCTGGCGCCTCCTCCCCCTCCCATCCTTTAACTGTTGGAGTTCCTCAAGGGTCAGTTCTTGGCCCTCTTCTGTTCTCCATTTACACTCACTCCCTCGGTGAACTCATTCGCTCTCATGGCTTCGACTACCATCTCTACGCAGATGACACGCAGATCTACATCTCCCGCCCCTGTCCTCTCCCCCTCCTTCAGGCTCGCATCTCCTCCTGCTCCGGGACGTCTCCACCTGGATGTCGCCCGCCACCTAAAACTCAACATGAGCGAGACTGAGCTTCTCATCTTCCTCCCAAACCCGGTCCTCTCCCAGACTTCTCTATCACCGTGGATGGCACGACCATCCTTCCCGTCTCTCGGGCCCGCGATCTCGGTGTCATCCTTGACTCGTCTCTCTCGTTCACCCCATACATCCTATCCGTTACCGAGACCTGCCGGTTTCACCTCTACAATATCGCCAAGATCCGCCCTTTCCTCTCCACCCAAACGGCTACCTTACTACTACGGGCTCTCGTAATATCCCAGCTAGACTACTGTGTCAGCCTTCTCTCTGATCTCCCTTCCTCCTCTCTCGCCCCGCTCCAGTCTATTCTTCACTCCGCTGCCCGGCTCATCTTCCCGCAGAAACGATCTGGGCATGTCACTCCCCTTCTTAAACAACTCCAGTGGTTGCCTATCAACCTCCGCTCCAAACAAAAACTCCTCACTCTAGGCTTCAAGGCTCTACATCACTTTGCCCCTTCCTACCTCTCCTCCCTTCTCTCTTTCTACCGCCCACCCCGCACGCTCCGCTCCTCCGCCGCCCACCTCCTCACTGTCCCTCGGTCTCGCCTATCCTGCCGTCGACCCCCGGGCCACGTCCTCCCGCGGTCCTGGAACGCCCTCCCTCCTCACCTCCGCCAAACTGATTCTCTTCCCCTCTTCAAACCCTACTTAAAACTCACCTCCTCCAAGAGGCCTTCCCAGACTGAGCTCCTCTTCTCCCTCTACTCCCTCAAGCACCACCCCTTGACCTTTCCGCAGCTTACTCTCTTTTCCCCCCATCTCTCTCTGCTCCTCCCCCCTCCCTTCCCATCTCCTCAGCACTGTACTCGTCCGCTCAACTGTATATATTTCCATTACCCTATTTATTTTGTTAATGAATTGTACAGCGCCTCGATTCTATTTAGTTGCCACTGTTTTTACGAGATGTTCTTCCCCTCGACTCTATTTATTGCCATTGTTCTCGGCTGTCCGTCTCCCCCGATTAGACTGTAAGCCCGTCAAATGGCAGGGACTGTCTCTTTCTGTTGCTGACTTGTTCATTCCAAGCGCTTAGTACAGTGCTCTGCACATAGTAAGCGCTCAATAAATACTATTGAATGAATGAAGCACATTTGGGGTGCTTAAATACCACAGTTGATTACTTCAGCTCTGCCCCTTGTCTGCTGAGTGACCTTGGGCAGGTCTCTTGACTTCTTTGGGCCTCACTTGCCTCCTGTGTAAAATGGGAATGGAGACTGTGTCCCTGTTGAGGACAGGGACTGTGTCCAATCCAATTGCTATGTGTCTTCCCACGCTCTTGCTGTGGTACCTGACACAGGTTAAGTACTTGAATACTGCAGTTATCATTATTATTACTACTATTTCAGCAGAGTTAGTGGACACATTCCCTGCCCACAAGGAGTTCACAGTAGATGGAGAGGCATACATGCATATAAATAATGTATATTCTGGCATTTAAGCACTTAATACCACAAGTATTGTGTTTATTATTTAGAAAAGGGGGAGGGGAAAGCAGAGACCCAGAGAAATCGAGCGACACCACTTGAGTCACACTGCAAGTCACTCAAATCTCTTCAATACCACTGATTGATTCCCTGACTGACTGGTTAGTGGAACCTGGCACAACCTCCAGGCTGAGCCACTGCCCACCTCCAACCCATGGTGCCCACTCTCTGTCTCTTGGGCTTAAAAGTGTCATGCCTTCTGGCATAGCCCAGCCTGCTAAAGCTGATAGGGGCAAGGAGAGATCTGAGATTCTCCCGCCTATGGGAGCTCCATTCTTCTGAAGACTGTCAGGCTGGGGCTGGGGAAAAGGAAAGGAGAAAAAGAGGGGTGACATCACCCCCTCTTTTTGCACTCCCAAGTCTCCAGACCCCTTACCCTGACTGGGTGAGACAAAGGATGAAATGTGGAGGGAAGGAGGGAGGGAAGGTGCTAGGTTATCAATCTACAAATTAGACGCTGGTGACATTCTCCTGCTTTGAGTAACAGCAGATACCCCCCAGTTATAGCCCGTCACTTAACTTCTCTGGGCCTCAGTTACCTCATCTGTAATATGGGGATGAAGACTGTGAGCCCCATGAGGGACAACGTGATCACTTTGTATCCCCCCACCTCTTAGAACAGTGCTTTGCACATAGTAAGTGCTTAACAAATACCAACATTATTATTACCACTGGATCAAGGGACTCAGGAAAGAGGAAAAAGTATCCATTTTAATTTCATACAGATGCATTTGGGCTTACAGAGCCCAGGCCACCAAGGGGACAGAGAGGGGAGGAGGAGAGGAGGGGGCCAGACCGTGCCATTTCTATTGATAGGATGGTGGGGAAACTACTTTGCATTTTCCCACTCTAGCATGTGATGCTAGTCCTCTGCCCTTCTCATTCTGCTCGTCCAGGAGAGATGAAGGACATAGGGTAATCACACACACATACACATAGACAGGCACACCCCTGATGAGTCCTGACCCTGTATCCCCCTCCCCCAGGGGCACCGCCCAAGCAGACAGGTGGGCAGGCACCATCAATGTCCATAGCATCCGGTGGGTAGCTGGTCAATCCTCCGCTGTCCACGGGGGCAGCTGGTCTGGTTTGGGCCTGCACTATGGCTTTCTGGGGAGGGAGGTGACTGTTGGTTGACAGATGAGATATGCCCTAGGCCACTCATGGGGAGATTGCCAGCTTATCACTGTTGGGGGTGGGGAATACTTGGATGGGTCTGCAATGGGGACCAATTCCTCCAGGCAGGGAGCAGGAAGTTGGATGTTGGGTGGGAGCCTCGACAGGGATCACTACTGAGCCTGGGGGAGCAGGGGGGAGACTCAGTCACTGCTCTGGTTTGTGAACTATAAGGATTACAATGGACTGTGGGTGTATATGTGTAGCGGGGGATAAACTTCCCTTCACACTACTCTCGCAAGCGTTTCGCCTAGTGCTCAATAAAGACCATCGATTCCTTCCACTTGCCTGAAACAGAACCCAGAGAGCCCCAAGCTTAAAGCATAAAATCTCACCTTCCTGTCCTGTCTTGTCTGCACCAACATGTCCTTGGGGAAGGAGGGTTGGATCAGGGGGCCAGGTCTCCCATGATGCACCTGGGGGTCAGGCTCCTTCCTTGGCCCAGTGGATAAACCTGGTCAGATCTCAAGGTAATCTCACTCTGTGCTCCTGCTCTGGTCAGGGAGTGCTACAGCCAGGGCCCAGCCCCATCAGTGCCCCATGCTGCAGATGGACTGTCACCTGCAGGCTCACTCACACCAGACTTGAGAGTGAACACAAGAGAAAAAGAGCAAGCAAAGAGAGCAAGAGAGAAAGAGTGAGAGAGAGAGCAAAAGCAAGAGAAAGAGAGAAAGAAAGGGTGAGAGAGTGATAGTGAGCAAGAGAGTGAGAGAGGGAGCAAGAGAAGTGAGAGAACCAGAGGTTATGGGTGAAGGTGACGGGTGACCCCTCTGAGATATAAGAGAGCGGCTACCATTCACACACGCTGCAGGGGAGGCCCTGACTGGCTTTGTCACCCCAAGGCAAGACACACCAGGCACCCTGGGTTTCCCCAACAGACTCAACTCCTGCAGACCCCCTCCCCGCCACACCCACCCACCTCCCAATTCCCCAGAGTCTTACCTGTGAGCAGGATTGTCAGGGAGACTTCTCCAGGGTGCAGAAAGAAGCTGGGCTGCTGCCCTTTCTCTCAGGCAGCCGAGTCTCTGAACACTTACCCAGTGCCAATCTGGTCCTTCACCCCTGCTCCTCTTCCAGTCCACCAACAGTAGACCCGGATGGGGAAGCTGCCCCCAAGTTGGGCCTGGAGCGAGACCACATCCCCTTGAGCACAGTCTTTGGCAAACTTGGAGTAGGAGGCAGTCCCTGCCCATTGGGAGCTTACAGTCTAAGTCAGTCTGCCAGTCCATTGCACTGGAGCTCTTTCCAGGTGCAGAACACTGTACTAACCGCTTTGGCACAGTACTATAGAACCACGTAACAAACATGCCCCAATAAGCTCACAGTCTAGAAAGGGAAGCACTGACTTTGGAACAACATGGTGAGAATGCTTCAAGGAGTTTAGCATTACCTAGTACCCATGGCCCCTGATCTCAAGAAGCTTCCGGTCTACGTGTCAGACATTAAAATTGAGTTCCATACAGGTGGAATGGCACATACAAGCTCAGATGAAGTTGTACACCTTGAACCCACAATAAGCTTGAATTGGCATAAAAAACAAGTAAATCAATACATACAGGGAAGGGTGGCAGTTTTGCATTGAGACAGCAATAGCGTTTATCAGATGCCATTTGAGAGAGCACCCTACTAAGAGCATGACGGGGGTGAGAGAGCTCACAGCGTGGCTCAGTGGAAAAAGCATGGGCTTGGGAGTCAGAGGTCAAGGGTTCGAATCCTGACTCTGCCACTTGTCAGCTGTGTGACTGTGGGCAAGTCACTTAACTTCTCTGTGCCTCAGTTCACGTGTCTGTAAAATGGGGATGAAGACTGTGAGCCTCACGTGGGACAACCTGATTACCCTATATCTACCCCAGCGCTTAGAACAGTGCTCTGCACATAGTAAGCACTTAACAAATACCAACATCAATAGGATTTAGCCAGTACTTACTGCAGAGCACAATATAACCAGACACATTCTCTGCCCACTATGAGCTTACCATCTAGAGGGGGAGACAGACATTAATACGAATTACATCCATTTGAGTAAGAGCCATGACAAGTGGGTGGAGGAGTCTGGAAATATTCTGTAGACTAGATTCCAACTCAGTGAGACATTTGCACTTGGTAACTCAGTCTCCCAAACACGCATCTATTAAGTACCCCACAAAGATTGTTGGAGACTGAGCTTCTGCTCTTATAACCACTCTTGTGTTGGTGGTGCTCGGGGTCAGGCCGGCATATTTATCGAGCGCAGAGTACTGTATTAAGCACTTAGGAGAGCACGATATAACAGACATTCCCTGCCCACAGCGAGTTTATAGTCTATTCCACCCGGGTGACGCTACTGAACCCCAACTCACTGCTGGGCTTCCGTGGGGCTCTTATGGAGTCCCATGGCAGCGGAACGGGAGATTCTATCTCGGGGCACAGAAATTAGGAAGCCCAAAGAGAGTCCCCTGGCAGCCAGCTAAGGTCGACGCACTCCTGCCCTCGAGGGGCACATGACGGTACCGCCACCCCACCCCTTCCCAATCGGCGGGTCTCACTTCCTGCCCCAGGGGGCTCACATTCTGATACTCCAATACTGTCACTTCTAGGAACAACTACGGTGCTGAATTCACTGAGAAGGGTGGAGGGTGGGGTCGGGGGAAGGTTTCCAATGGATAGGAACTGGAGGTGCACCCCCTTTTGGATAACAGAATTGGGGGTGGGGGGTGTACAAGCCTTGCAGGAACAACCCCTCACCTTTCAGCACATTACAGGCACAAAGTCCCGGGTTGAGGTTGTGGAAGGTTACTGGGTGGGATGATTTTACAGTTGAGTGGGCATTATTAGGAATCTGGGGCCTGGCCAGGGCACGGGAAGAGAGCTCAATGACAGAGACACACAGAGAGAAACAGAGACACACAGAGACAGTGAGCATGAACCTCCATGTACCCCATCAAAACCCTCACCTCTAGACCCAGAGCAGCAGTCATTCCCCCCTAAAACAAGGCTTCAACCCATCACCACCCTTCAACTTCCTCTGCTCCTGAGAACCAAATCAGAGGCTCGGCTACAAACACTGTCTACACAAACACTGTCTACAAACAATATCTTCTACCTACCCCAGCACTTGGAACACATTAACTGCCTACCAAATGCCATCATCTCACCAACAGAATCAATAAATGTTATCAAACCTTCTCCTACCACCCTCAGGCCTCTCCCTTGCATACCCATCCTTAATCCAACTGACTGACTCTCCAGCCCTAGTCTCCTGCCTGCCCCGCCACACTCATAACTCCAGTTATCTTCACCCCCTCTTGGAAAATTTAGTACAGGAGGTATCATTTATCCCAACCCTAGATTATCAACTCCAGTCACTGCTATCGCTACTTACCTCATATCCAGTCCACTGCTCAGGACAGTGCTTGGCATATAGTAAGCATTTAACAAGTACCATTATTTTTTATCAATAATATCCACAAAGTCAATCATTTTTATGGAATACTTACTGAAAGTCAAACACTATCTTAAGCACTTGAGTGAGTACAAGTTAACTCCTAACCGTAGGCCACTACCATTATGTCAATTATCCCAGGTCTCCCTTCCCTACTCCTTGAATTCAAACCTTGAGCCCAGCCCATTCTTCAATCCCCTCAGTCAGCAATCTCTCAAGCCTAAACATCCAAGTCACTGCTGAGTCATCCATATAAAAAACCAACTCCCCTCATAAGCCACTCCATCACCCTTGGAGTCAACATCAATTAGCCCAGCCTTAAATTGTCTCCCAGAAGCATTAACCCAACTCACTGCTGAACTATCAAAGCCAAACCATTTGCCCGACCCACTTCAGCACCACTGGTATAAAAAATAGATAGAGAAAGCCAACTTTGGGGGGCTTTTAATCCAATAACATCAACTACCTCAGTTGAATTACCAAGCCAACAATTACCCTAGCTAAACTAAAGATATGCTAACCAAGAGAGCATCATAGGCCCTGCTCATCAAAACCTGAGAAAAACACATTTTGTCTTCTCTCTACAGCCTACAGCAAGTAAAGCCCCAGCCCTTACCTAACATAAAAAAAAAAAAACCCACCACCCTCTAGGGCTTGAAAGAGGTGGTGCCACACCCTGTTGGAGGACGCCTAAGGGAGAAACTGGGTTGCCTGGCGGGGCACGGGGAGCATAGGAGCAGGGAAGAAAAAGAGGCAGAAGGCTATTAAGAGAAGGGGATTTGCAGCTGCTCATTGTTAAAAGGATCTGGAAAATCATCCTTAATTATAGATAATTCCAGCCCATTCACATACTCCTCGAGGATGGGGTCTAATTCTCATCCAGGGCTATCCCAGTGTCTAGTATAGTGCTTTGCACCCAGGAGGATATTCAATAAATAAGAATGAATGAGCAAACAAATGAATGAATCAATCAGTCAATAAACTCAAGCCCTTCCCTGAGGTCTCCCCAGCCCCCAGGTCCAACTGTCCCCTCCACTCTTTCTCTCCTTTTTGTTTTCTTTTTAATGGTATTTGTTAAGCACTTTCTGTGTGCCAGGCACTGTGCTGGGCACCACGGAGGACACCAAATAAGTTGGATATGGTCTCCTTTCCAAGTGGGGCTTGCTCTCTTGTTCCCCCATTTTACAGATGAGGTGACTGAGGCCCAGAGAAGTGAAGCGACTTGCCCAGGGTCACACAGCTGATGGACTGTGGAGCCGGGATGAGAACCCAGGTCCTCTGAAGCCCGGGCCAGGGCCCTTTCCGCTAGGCCGTTCTGCTTCTCTCCTCCCTGTTTCTGTTCCTTTCAGCCTCTGGGGAAAGGCTGTTGGTGAAAGAAGTAATTAGAGGAGGCCAAGTTTGGGGGGCTCTTAATCCAAGACCCTGGAGAGAGGGGAGGGAAAAGGCAGGGAAGGTGAAGAAGACAGGAAGGAAGGACGGGTCAGCTTTCAGGCTGGCCACTTGGGTGGCCTCTGAGGGCCCTTGCAGATCTTGGACCGACAGATAATAATAATGGTATTTGTTAATAGCTTACTTGGTAGCAAGCACTGCATGAAGGCCTGTTGCCCAGGGTGTCACGTGTCTCACGGAACCCTTTTTTACTTCTATTTGTTAAACGCTTACTATGTGTTCAACACTGTTCTAATCAATGGGGTAGAAATAAGTGAATTAGTTCAGAAACAGTCCCTATCCCTTATGGGGCTCACAGTCTAAGTAGGAGGAGAACAGGAGAACCGAGACTAGAGAAGGGGAGTGACTTGGCCGAGGTCACACGGCAGACAAGAGGCAGAGCCTCGGTTAGAACTCTTGAGCTTCTGACTCTCAGGCCTGTGCATGATTGGGAAGCAACGTGGCTCAATGGAAAGAGCCCGAGCTTGGGAGTTTGAGGTCATGGGTTCGAATCCCAGCTCTGCCACTTGTCAGCTGTGTGACTGTGGGCAAGTCACTTAACTTCTCTGGGCCTAAGTTCCCTCATCTGTAAAATGGGGATTAACTGTGAGCCTCATATGGGACAACTTGATTACCCTGTATCTACCTCAGCGCTTAGAACCGTGTTCTGCACATAGTAAGTGCTTAACAAATACCAGCATTGTTATGGCTGACTTTTTTGAACCTCACAATGTTGATCCTTTCCTTTCCACTCACTCTTCAGCGTGCCACTATGTTACTCAAATTCACCCTTCATCTGTGCTCCTCATTTTAGGGAGGTGGAATTTACGGGAAAGAGGGGAATTTTATGGTTCTTTTAAAGGCACACCTCCTCCGAGAAGCCTTCCCCGATTAAACTCTCCTCAAACCTGGGGAAACAGGGGAATTTTATGGCTAATTTAGGGCACATCTCCTCCAAGAGGTCTTTCCTGACAGAGACCTCATTCCCTTTTCTCCCACTCCCTTCTGCGTCACCCTGAGTCGCTCCCTTTATTCACCCCCTCCTTCAGCCCCACAGCACTTTTGTCCATATCCATAATTTCTTCATTTATATTAATGGTGGTCTCTCCCTCTAGACTGGAAGGTCTGTTTGGAAAGAAAATGTGTCAGCCAATTCTGCTGTACTGTACTCTCCCAAGCAGTTAGTAAAGTGTTCTGCACACAGTAGGCACTAAATAAATACCATTGATTGATTGATTGACGCTTAGATTGAAGGTCTGGAGCCTGGACAAGGTCCCATGATGCTTTCTTGTGCTGCCAACAGATACCTCAATGGTGGGGAACAGTTTCTAGGTCCCAAGTGGTGATTGTCTGAGGTGATTGTCTTCTGATCTAAAAGCTTCATATATTAGAGGCCACCCCAATTATCTTGCCCTTCATCGTGCACACAAATGTTTGCAATCTGTGGTTAGGCTGCTTTCTCTTTGAAGAGGCTTAACTGGATTCATAGAAAGTAGTTTATTTCAGCTAGGAGAATTTGGTCAACAGCCAAGCTGAAAAATTACTAAAGGCTCTTGGCACTAAGCTGAAACCAATTCAGGAATTGCGAAACTGCTAATTGACCTTTGGGATGTCAGTCCCAGCTCAAGTCCATGTATATGTCTTGCTTGTCACTAATCAGCCTATCAGTCAGTGATATTTACTGAACCCTTACTATATGCACAGCATTGTACTAAGCATTTGGCAGAGAACTATCGGACAGAGTTGGTAGATACACTCAAATCGATGAATTAGTGGTATTTATAGGGTGCTTACTGTAGGCAGAGAACTTTACTAAGCGCTCGGGAGAGGACAGTAGAACCAAGTTGCTAGACGCGTTCCCTGGCCACAAGGAGTTTAAGGTGTAGAAGGGGAGTCAGACATTAATATAAATCAATAAATTCTGGCTACGTGTATAAGTGCTGTGGGACTGAGAGAGGGGTGAAGAAAGGATGCAAATCCAAGTGCAAGTGCGAAGCAGAATGAAATCTTCCATCTTGTCCAGCTTTGGTGCCGTTTTTAGGTGTAAAGAAAGGGCTTAGTAAATGCCATCATTATCATACAACACCTTGCTTCTGCTCCAGGCACATGGGACAGTTGAGGGGAGTGGGAATACACACACACATAAAACTACACACCCTCCCTTCCCTGCTTCTCCCCCCTTTCTCTGTAGCTCATCTTTAAACTCCATTTCTTCCCTCTGCTTATGAGGTATTGCAGTATCCATCTCTCCAACTAGATTTGAAGCTCAGAAGGTGTTATGTCTTCATGTTTCAGCATCCTTTGCTCCCCACTTGGGCTCTTAGATTGTGAGCCCCCAAGTCTAATTCCCACCTCTGCCTTCTCTACCCGTGCTCAGTACGGTGTTCTGCACCCAGTAAGAATGTAATACCTTTACTATGACTGCTACTGTTACTATAGCATAGCTCCAAGCTCATCTCCTCCAGGAAGCCCATCCTGATTGAGTCCATCATTTTCTTCCCACCCCAATACTCTGTGTGACTCGTGCCATGAGTGTCCCGCTCCGGGAGTCAGGAGTCACAGTTCACCGGTGACCGTGCGTGGCCGTGGACGAGTGTGCAGTCCAGATATCCTGAGCCTGGGGAGAGGGATGCCCCGGCTACCACATGAGGTTCTGGGTCTGAGGCTGTGGGTGACCGTGGGCTGCCCTTTCTGTCCCGGCCCCCGTGCCCTGAGAAGATGTCCTTGGCCTCATCCCTCTCTCGGACCCAGAAAGCCACTGGTCTGCGAGCCTGGGCCAGAGGAGATGTCCCTTCACTAAGGTATTGAAGCCGGGGAGATGAATGATCTGTCTGATAGGAGGGGCGAGGGCGTTCCAGGCCAGAGGCCGGATGTGGACAAGAGGGTGGCAGTGAGATAAGTGAGGCCAAGGAAGAGTGAGGTCTTTTGCACCAGAGGAACCCCAGTATGCATTCTAGGAGAGCAGCGAGGTGAGATAGGAGAGGACAAGGTGGTGAAGGGCTTTAAAGCCAGTGGTGAGGAGTTTCTGCCTGATGCGGAGGTGGATGGGTAATCCCCGGAGTTTCTCGAGGAGGGGGGAATCCTAGTCAGACCTCTTTCGTCGAAAAATGAAGCAGAATCGGTATGGACTCGAGTGGAAAGAGATAGGAGGCAGGGAGGTCAGTAAGGAGGCTGAAACAATAATCCATGTGGGATAGGATCAGTGCTGGCTTTCCTGCTGTAGCGTTTTGGATGGAGAGGAAGGGGTGGATTTTGGCGCTGTCGTCGAGGTAGAACTGACAGGATTTCGCAGTAGCTGAAATCTGCAGGTGCAACGAGAGAGAGGAGGCAAGGATCCTAGCAAGGTTTCAGGTTTATGAGACAGGCAGGATGGTGGTCCTGTCCGCAGTGATGGGAACACGGGCAGGAGGTCAGGGTTTGGGTGGGAAGAGAAAAAGTTCAGATTTAGCCATATGCAGTTGGAGGTGAAAGGTGGACATCCAAGTGGTCATGTCCTGAAGGCAGGAGGAATAGTAGGATGTTTTCAAGGAATGGGGAGGATAGGACTGGGTGACCGATGGATTAGGGTGAGGTCATTGTTGAGTGTCAGGGTTGGGTTTGGGGGGGCATGGTTCCACCTTGGCGGTTTGGCGGGGCGGGGGACTCAGAGAGGGTTTGCATCCGTGATCTCTTTGGGTCTTCTCCTTTGCTCATCTGTCCCTTGCACGCCTCCTCAAATGCCATCATCAGGAGGGTTTGATTCCATCCCAGGCCACGATGGCCCTCTCCAGCCCCTATTCCCGGATCATTCCTATCAGAGTCATTTCACAGAGGTGTGCCTGTCCCTATACTGAGCATTCGCACAGACGTCAGCTCCTCGAGCCAGATGCCATCTCTCTGTACCCTCACTCTCATTAATTTTGGGGGGGGGGGCGGAGGAGGGGGCTGAGGCACAGAGACGTGCAGGGACTCGCCTAAAATTCCACAGCGATTTTTGGGTGCGATTGGGATGAGAGTCTTTACCCTTCGGGCTCAGATGTTGCCGGGGAGATGGAGGAGATAGAGACCGGACGGGAATTCGATTTCTTCCCTGTTGGGGGTGCGGAGGGTGGCGGGGAGACGTTTTGGAGGCTGAGGATGCGGCTGGAGCGGAGGGAGGAGGCTACCCCTGGGTCGAGGGGCTTGAGACCCTCCCTCCCGCACGACGTCCCGTTCCCTTTCGCTCCCATCTTGTCCGGGGTCGTGCCCCGGTCCCGATTCCTCTTGTCCCCCGGTGGTCCGGGAGGGACATCCCCATCCCCCGGAGGGAAATCCCGGACCAGCCTAAGAGAGAAGGGGCATCGCCGCCTGGTCCCCCGCCTTGTCCAAGCCTCCGGGCTCCGTCCATAGACGGGCCGGGATTCCCAGGGGCCCGGAGCCCACCCTCCCTCGTCTTTTCCCGGACACGCAGATCCCCGGGGATCTTTCCTCCCCCCGCTTCATCCCGGGTAGGCGATTTTTCCAGGTGTTGGGAATGAAGGGTGGGCGCGGGTGCTGGACTCCGCCCCTTCCCCTGGCTAGATAAAGGCGGTGGGAAGGACGTGCCTCTCATCGGTCTTTGGGGTCTCCTGGCCTGGCCGGGCCGGCTGGACCTCGGTCTGCCCGGGGGGAAGCTGCGGTTTGTCGGGGCGCTGGAGGACGGACGCTGCCGGCGGCAGGTGGACACTGGCACGGACCCGTTGGTTTGTGCGAGCGGTGAAGACGGGGGAGGGGAGGAACTTTTGTCCCGTTTGCGGGGTGACTACGGCGGGAGTGAGCGGCCTGGGCTGGGCGGGGAGGGGCGTCCCCGTTTCGGCCCACGCTTTTTTTGTTTTTTTCCGGGAATGCCCCGGGGCGGAGGGGCGATTTGTCTCTCTGACACGAGCCTTTGCAGGGCGGCGATCTGTTCCGTGCTGGAGCGGAGGTGTCGATTCTGCCTTCAGTTCTCTGTCGCATCGTCCCGGAGCTGGAGAGCTTCAGCCGTCGTCTCCATTTACTCTACTTTGGAGCTCTTGCTTCCCGCGGGCGATCTCCGCAGCTGCCTGCAATTCCGGCTCCCAAATCAGGATCTGCTGCTCCTCGGAAAGGGGAGGTTTTGTTCTTTTCTGTCTGGGTCTCGCCCTGGGAGGCGTGGGATGAACTTTCAGGGCCAGGACCTTGACGTGCAGCCTCCCCCCGGGAGGGAGGAGGTGGGTTTTGGACAAGGGGCCTGGGGCTGTCTGTGTGGGGCCGTGGCTGTGTCTGCGTGGCTTGTGGGGTGGAGAAGATCTGGCTTCCAGAATTTCTCTTTTAAAAGGATGTCACCTCCGTGGGTCTCAAGTCCTGCGTGTGGGGTGACCCTGGACACTTTGGGATTCCCCAGCAGCGTTCTCCTTATTCTGTCCCGTGGTGGTCTCTGGGAGTCGAGTTCGAGGAATGAGGCTGGAAGACGCTGTCTGTCTCCTACTAATTCGATTCCTCTTTGAAAAGGAGCGTTAAGAGATGGTGTTTCCTCAGATCATCATCGGTTTGCGCACACTCATTGTACCATCTAGGGCTCATAGTGTTCTAACACATTTCCCCGCTGAGTTCCCTGAGGCCGAGAAAAGTGAAGTGCCCGTCCCCAGGAGGTGCAGTAGAGGAGTGGTGGAGCCGTGATGAAGCCCCTCGAAGTTCTGAGTCTCCGCTCTGTGCTTCATCCTCTCCATCCTCAGACTTCCCAGCGTGATGTCGCTTCTCAGTTGTGCGGCTGTTTGGATGCACCCTGGGCAGAACTGTTAACTGAATCTGATCTATTTTCAGTGGAACCTTTTTTTAAAAATTATTATTAAATATATACATATATATTTGGTCTGTGTAGTACAGGTCCCTAAGGGAGTAACACATTTGGAGTAGCTCATTGCCTAAGAGTAGGGCGCGGGGTAGGGCTAGGGGTTCAGGGTGAGCTGGGTTGAGGGGGAGGGCATGGAAGAGGAGGAGGCCACCGTGGACTCAGAAGCAGGTTCTGGGTTAGGTGGCTGGGGCTTGGTGGAGGGAACTGGTTCTGTTGGGCTTGACTCTGGGTCTGAGGGGACCCGGGGCTCTTAATTCTGCAGACGGGTCTCAACTCTAGGTGCTCACAGCCCCGTCTTCAGAGTCACCCTGTACCTCCTCGTTTGCCTCGAAGGGACTCTTCTGAATACCACGGTCGCTTGCAGGGTACTTTTGGTTGCAGTTGATGAGTAAGGAGCGGGGCAGGTAAGGTCATTACGTTCTTCTCAGATAATGAGTTGTGGGCAATTTTAGCATGAGACTGACGTGATCGGTGAGAGCCTGAATGAGGTACATGATGTCAGTGGCTGAAATTGAACTGTATATATTTTCATTACCCTATTTATTTTGTTAATGAATTGTACTTCGCCTTGATTCTACTTAGTTGCCATTGTTTTTACGAGATGTTCTTCCCCTTGACTCTATTTATTGCCTGTCCGTCTCCCCCGATTAGACTGTAAGCCCGTCAAACGGCAGGGACTGTCTCTATCTGTTGCCGACTTGTTCATCCCAAGCGCTTAGTACAGTGCTCTGCACATAGTAAGCGCTCAATAAATACTATTGAATGAATGAATGAATGAAATTGCAGGTATGACAATGGGAGCTGAGTGACCCAACTCCCAAACTACCGGGAATTTGGGGCATTGGGCAGAGCACCCATGCCCACCTGATACTAGAGCTGGATTTTTCAGAGGAAACAGAGGTGCAGTGAAAGTGTAGGGTTGAGTCTGCTGAACAGTCCTTTGCTGGCCCTTGCTTGAACCTTCGGTCGCTTGCCAATAATGGAGTCTTCCCCATCTATAAGGGGTTGTTCCCAGGTGAGTGGGAGAACACTGTAAACTGTAAGATAGTCTTTGTGTGTTTCAGGAAACCATCTTAATCTGGAGTCCTGTAGCATCTTACCAGTTTTGGAAGTAAGGACTCAAGAAGTTCAGTCCAGTCCTGGGTTCTGCAGCGTGCCCCCCCACCCCTGTTCAATTAGCAGTTGCTTTGGAGATCTCTTGTTTTCATTCCAGGTCTTCCTTGGCCTGGCCTTGTCCTGGTGGGTCAAATGGAGGAGCTAGAGTGTCTGTGCATGTCCTCTGATATATTTGGAAGGTGAGGTTGATGGATGTTGGGGTGGGGGAGGCATGTCTCTTGGCCATACTCTGGAGGGCTGGTCTGTTTTTTTCCCTAATTTATTTTTCAATTTTTTTTTTTTAGGTCTCAAGAATGCTATGTCTTCTTTTCCACTCTTACTGTAGTGCCAAAGAGCCCTGTTGGGAAGCATCTGGACTCTAGTGTCATCTCCCGGTAGGTGAGAAGGAATGATAGTTTCCTTTTGTTCTTAAAAACACAGACTCCATTAAATCATGTACTCCTATGACTATGAGCAGGATTGTATGTCTTTTAAAAATTTTCAGAACCCCCTTACACCCCTAATGCCCATTTCTTCTTACTTGCCATGAATCCAACTGTAAGTAGGGCATTTAGTGACATGCACTTAGAACAAATATTAAATACATTCTAGGACTATTCCTCCCCCTGCCCCACCCCCCCCTCAAAAAAAAAATAGTCTGGACTCCTAAGGTACTGCGTTGGTTTGTTCTCCAAAAAAATCCATATCCTTGACAGTGACACGGAGAAGAGAAGGCGTAGTGTCTCCACAGCCATGAGGATTGTCACTGGGCAGCTGGCGTGAAAACTGGATTCAAAGGGAAGGTTTTGCATTGTAAATTTATATTTTTGTGTGTGAGAGAGAATGGATGTGGGTAGGGGGAGTTTTGCTGGACAAGAGGGCTTTAGGGCATTGTCAGCTACTGTGAAACAGAGGCGATTCCTGGGAAAGAGGTCCAGGGCTCTGTGCAGGGCAATGATTCTGTTTGTTTGGATTGTGGGTGTGAGGAGACGCAGGGCCCTTAATTCTATAGATGGGTCTCAGCTCTGGGTGCTCCCAGTCCTGTGGACAGAATCGGTCTGTACAGACACCCTCTCTTTCGAAGGGACTCTTCTGGGTTGGGCAGTTGCTTCCATGGAGGAGAACAGGGCAGTGTTTCGGTGAGGAGAGGCAGGGAGGTTCTTGGTGTCCTGGATCTCTTCTGGAGAACAAAAAACGTGGGGCCTTGAATGGGAGGTGGAGGTCAGTGCCAAAGGACAGAACAAGTTGTTGGGAGTTGGTGCCATGAAGCGTCAAGTATAGAGTGAGGAAAAGGAACCCCTGAGGAACAGCAGTGGAGTTGGATTGCCTTTACTCAAGAAAGGTGGTGTGCCTCAGGGAAAGCAACCCTATACACTTGAAACTTGGGGTAGGGATTCCTCTGGGGAAAGAGGGGCCAAGTCAAGCAGTAGCATGGAGTGGAGTGAACCATGTTCTCTTGGAAATTGCCTTGACCATCTGTTGGTCCCCAAGAATGGATCTTTGCCTATCTATCAGGGGTGTGGGAGGCATTGTAAACACACAGAGCCTGTGAGGGAGAGTAGAGGGTGGGTGTATGTGTGTCTGTCAGTCTGTGTGTCTGTCAGTCTGTGTGTCTGTCAGTCTGTGTGTCTGTCAGTCTGTGTCAACACTTCAGGTTAATCTGAATGATCTGAAGGACAAAAGGAGATTTATCAGGGTTTAGAACCGGGCTTGGCACATAGTAAGTGTTTAACCAATACCATCATCATTATTACTCTCTGGATTCCTTTATTGGCCTAACGGATTTTTCAAGTAAGCTTCCTAGAAATCAGGTACGGTGAAGATTAGTGCAGATTTCCTCCCACCCCTGTGAATCCGGTATTTGCCTTGGAGAGCGCTTGTCCTTTGCTTCCAGGCTTTTTTTGTCATGGGTGTGAGGTGCTCTGTGGCAGGGGGAGCTAAGTGAGGAATCTCGGGTGTCGGTGGGTTAAAATTTGTGTGGTTTCAACAAGAGGTTGTTTTGGTGCAGGTCGACACCTGTCTTTAGAGAAACTGAAGGGTTTGCCTTTTTTTTCCCATTTGTTTTTCAACCCCCCCAAGGCCACCATCCTCTCCACTCCTCATCTCCAATCGCAGGCCACCGCAGGGGGGAATCCAGAAACGAGGAAAACTTCAAAAACATCTCACGGCAGGTGAGAAGGAAGGAGAGTCATCTCTGGTACTTTAAGCACAAGGATTCCATTCGGTCATGGAATCCTAGGTTTCTGGGCTTCATCGTCTCTCCCAAGTTTTCCCAAGAGCCTTCTTCAGTTAGGAATACTTTCTCCTGACTTATCGTGGGGACAAATGAGCGTGCGTCACACTCATTTGCAGTTAGTGCGTCTTGAGTTCATCCTAGGACTACTGTTGCCTCCTCTGCAGATCCGGGAAGGTCCTGCATTGGCTCTGTCCCCGGATTAGTCAGGATGTATTGAGAAATATCACCTCTTCCTCGGGAACAGAAATTCTGTTTTTTTCGTCCTCTCCAAATAAAGCCCGGAGAGCCATGTTGAGGCGTGCGGTGGATCCAGAACAAACACGACCTTCTGCTGAGTAGCCTGTGCGGTTTCTCTGATCGGCTTAGCTAGGACGCAAGGCCTTCCCCAGTCTATCCGGGGACCATCCTAAAACCTTAGCTGTCATTCGGGTTATCCTTTTTGACTCCCCCCATCATTTTTTTGCCAACAGGGGGAAGAACCGGAAACCATCGACTCGGAGTGGCCCCATCTTGTGCCCATGTTGATGAAATACAAAGGCCACTTGGAGGCTCCCTGGTTCCGAGGATCATCCGCAGGTAAAGGGGAGAAAAACAGATCCAAGAGAAGGTGTTGGGCTTTGTGAATTTTGAGTGTGTGTGTGAGAGAGAGAGAGAGAGAGAGAACATTTTGATGGGGTGAAGTAGAGGTGGGTTTGGGGAGAGAATGAGAAGGCCACTGTCTAGTCAGAAAGTTGTTCTGGATCTGGGGGCTGGGGCTGTGTGCAGGGAACTGGCTCTGTTTGGCTTGCCTGTGGGTCTGAGGAGATCCAAGGCCCTTAATTCTATAGATGGGTCTCAGCTCTGGGTGCTCACAGTCCTGTCTCCAGAATCACTCTGTATGGACTCTGTCTCCTTCGAAGGGACCGTTCTGCGTCGGGCAGTTGCTTCCCCTGAAAGAACAAGGAGTTGATGGGTGAAAGAGGCAGGGAGGTTCCTGGTCTCCTGGATCGTCTTTAGAGAAACTGAAATATGCGGCCTAGAAGTGGAGATGGCGGTCAGTGGTGAAGGGCAGAATGCGTCGGTGGGAGTCATTTCTGTGAAGGGTCAAGCCTAGAGTGAGGGGAAAATGGAGCCCAGAAGCACGGTAGTCAAGTTGGACCGTCATACCTCATGAAAGGTGGTGTGCCCTTGTCCTCAGGGAAGGCAATGCTCCCCACCTGAAACTCGGCATAGGGCGTCCTCTGGGCAAAGAGGGGTCAAATCAAGCAGTTGAGCGGATTGTAGTGAACAGGGTTCTCTTGGGAATTGCCTTGATCATCTGTTGCTCCCCAAGAATGGATCTTTCCCTGCCTGTCAGGGGTATTGTAGGGCACTGTCAAGAGAGAGAGCATGAGAGGGAGAGTGGAGGGTGTGTGTGTGTGTCTGTCAACACTCTAGATTAATCTGGTTTCCTTGATTGGCCTACCTGATTTTTCAAGTGAGATTCCTAGATAGAAGGTACTGCGATCGGTAGTGCAGATTTTCGTCTACCTGTTTGACCCAGTGTTTGCTTTGGAGAGCTCTTGTCCTTTGCATCCAGGCTTTTTGGGGCATGAGTGTGGGGTGCTCCGTGGCAGGGGGAGGTAAGTGAGGAAACTTGGGTGCCTGTGGGTTAAAATTTGTGTGTTTTCAACAAGAGGTTGTTTTGGTGCAGGTGGAGACCTGTCTTCTTTAGAAAGAATGAAAGGCTTGCCTTTTTTTTTCCCATTTGTTTTCTTCATTTCCCCCCCCCCCCCAGCCCCTCCCCAGGCACCATCGTCTTCACTCCTCGTCTCCAATCACAGGCTCCAGCAGGGGGGAATCCAGAAAGGAGGTAAACTTCAAAGAAACTCATGGCAGGTGAGAAGGAATGCTAGAGATCTCTTGTACTTAGAAACAAGGATTCTGGGTTTCATAATGTTTCCATACCTTTTGCACCAGCCTTTTTCAGTTAAGAATCTTTTCTCCTGACATTACGCTGAGATAACGGAACGTGCGTCACACCCTCATTTGCAGTTATTGAGTCAGGAATTCATCCTAGGATTACCGTCGCATCCTCTATAGATCCTGCTCGGTCCTGCAATGGCTCTGTTCCCCGATGAGTCAGTGTATTGAGAGAGATCACCTTCTCCTCGGGAATAGAATTCTGTTTGTTTTTTCCTCTTCTATAAAGAAATACCAGAGAGCCGCATTGAGGTTGGCAGTTGGTCTGGAACAAACCCAACTTTTTATGCCAAGTAGTCTGTGCTGTTTTTTATTTATCGGCCTAGCTAGGAGGCAAGGCGTTCCCCAGTCTATCCTGGGACCATTCTTAGCTGTCACTTGGGTCATCCTTTTTAACCCACCATCATTTTTGCCAACAGAAGAAAGACCCGGAAACGATCGACTCGGTGTGGACCCATCCGGTGCCAACGTTGAGGGTATACACAGACCCCTTGGAGGTTTCTTGGCTCCGAGGATCATCCAGATGTGACGGGAAGAAAAACAGGAACCAAGGGAAGGTGTTGGGCTTTGTGAATTTGTGTGTGTGTGTGTGAGAGAGAGAGTGTTTTGAGGGGGTGAGGTAGAATTGAGTTTGGGGAGAGAACGAGGAGGCCACTGTCGAGTCAGAAGGTTGTCCTGGATCTGGGGGCTGGGACGGTGGGGAGAGAACTGGTTCTGATTGGCTTGACTGTGGGTCTGAGGAGGCCCTGGGCCCTTAATTCTATAGAAGGGTCTCATCTCTGGGTGCTCACAGTCCTGTCTCCAGGGTCACTCTGTCCATCCTCAGTCTCCTTTGAAGGGACTTTTTTCTGGGTGTGACAGTTGCTTTTCAGGGAAGAGATTAGGGAAGTGATTTGTTTGGTGAGGAGCAGGACAGGCAGATTTCTGGTTTCTTGGTCATCTTTTCAGACAAGGAATTCTGGAGACTTGAGTGCTATATATGGAGGTTAGTGGAGAGGGATGGAGTAATTTGCAGGGTTGAGTTTTATGGTGACTGTAGTGTCCAGTATAGAGCAGTGTATATTGAGTTCTAGTACTGGACTAGGACTGCTCTCTCTAAGGAAATGGGGGAGGTATCTTTGGCTTTGGGGCAAGTAGTCATCTACCCCTCAAACTAGCCATACGGATTTCTTTAGAGAGAAAGGGGTCACGTGAAGGAGTAGGGTGGGGTCGAGTGACCAGTCTTGCCTGGGCATTGCCTTGACCATGAGCTGGTCCCCCAGATTGGATATCTGCTCTTCTGTCAGGGGTTGTTTGCAGGGGAGTGGGAGGACACGGTCCATAATTGAAATAGAAAGAAAGAGAGAGGGAGAGAAGGAGAATCAGGGAGTGTGTGTGTGTGTGTATGTGAAGCCCCCACATGGATCTGGATTCCTGTAGTGTGTACCCAATTTTTCAGTGGGTTGAGTATCAAACAGGGATAGGGAGGAGTGTTGCAGATTTTCCCCTCACCCCAGTTGGGTCAGTATTTGGTCGGGAGAGGTCTTGTTGGGATGCAGGCTTTCTTGGGCCTGCGTGTGAGGGGATCCAGTGTCATAGGGAAGGAAGCATGGAAAAACCTCTCTGGTGACTTGGGTTTCCTTGCCTGTGTTTATCACCAGAAGTGGATTTTAGGGGAGGTGGAAGCAGGTGTGCAGTAGGAAAAACATTTGTTGTGTTTTTTCCATTTCCTTTTTAGCTAGGCCAGAGCCCCAATAGCTCTTCTCCACTCCCATGGTCCTATGAAGAATACACTGTGGCTTTGGACTCTGGAGCCTAGGATCATTTGAAAAATGTCATGGAAGGTAAGGAGGAATAACCGTTTGCTTTTGTCATCAGAAACAAGGATTCCTTGAACTTATGGATTGTCATGTTCCAAGTGTGGATCGTGGCTTTAAATGCCTCGTGTCCCTCCATCTTTGATGATCGTGAAGATCACTGACTGTGCTGAATACAGTGAATACAGTATTAGCCTTTGAGTGAGTCCTCAACAAACCCTCCAATTTCCTGGTTCCTGGAAGGTCCTGTAGTTGTTCCATTTGAGGATTTTTAAGGAGCAATTGATGAAAATCAGTCTCTCTAATGGGATGGACAAATCAATTTTTTTTGTGTGATTTTTCTTAAAATTTTATTTTGGTGCTTCCTCCTCTCCGCTGGAAGACGAGACAGGCACGTTGAAGCATGAGGTGGATAGGGAACTCCCACGACGCAACACAAAGTCATGTGGTTAGTTTGATTTCTGTGGGTCAAAGTAGGAGGTGGGACCTTAGCTGGTCCATCGGTAGATCCCCTTATCAAATTCAGGGGGCACTCAGGGGACTGTTTTTTTGGACTGGGCATGTTTTGTACCAACAGGGGGAAGACAATGGAAAAAACTGAGTCGGGCGTGGCTCATCTCCAGTCCACCGTGATGCAAATTCCAGTTCAACCAGGGCCCGCAGGGCAATGAGGAGGGTGATTCTGCAGACACCAGAGCAACTGAATCCAAGGGAAGATGTAGGGTATTCAGAAAAATGTGTGTGTGTGTGAGGGAGAGAGAAAGAGAGAGCATTTTGAGGGGGTAAGGTTGAGGTGAGTTCTGGGAGAGCAAGAGGAGGCCACTGTCGAGTCAGAAGGTTGTCCTGGATCTGGGAGCTGGGGCTCTGGGCAGAGAACTGGTTCTGTTTGGCTTGACTGTGGGTCTGAGGAGGCCCTGGGCCCTTAATTCTATAGAAGGATCTCATCTCTGGGTGCTCACAGTCCTGTCTCCAGGGTCACTCTGTCCATCTTTGGTGTCCTTTTGAAGGGACTTTTTTCTGGTTCTGACAGTCGCTTCCAGGGAAGAGACTAGGGAAATGTTTTCTTGGTCATATTTTCAGACAAGAAATTCTGGAGACAGGATTGTGTGATATGGATGTTAGTGGGGAGTGATGGAGTAATTTCCAGGGCATGAGTTTCATGGAGATTGTAGTGTCAAGTATAAAGCAGTGTACATTGAGGCCTAGTACTGGACTAGGACTGCCCTCTCTAGCGAAATGGGTGGGTGGTATCTTTGGCCTTGGGGCAAACAGCCATCTACCCCTCAAACTAGCGGTTGGGATTTTTCTAGAGAGAGAGGGGTCATGTGAAGGAGGGTGGAGTTGAGTGTCCAGTGTTCTCCTGGGGATTGCCTTGACCATGATCTGGTCTCAAAGAATGGATGTTTGCTTTTCTGTCAGGGGCTGTTTGCAGGGCAGTGGGAGGACACGGTCCATTGTTTAAACAGAAAGAAAGAGAGAGAGGGAGATAAGGAAAATCAGGGAGCGTGTGTGTGTTTGTGTGTGTGTGTGTGTGTGTGTGTGTGTGAAGCCCCCATAAGGATCTGGATTCCAATAGTCGTCTATTGTTCAGTGGGTTGAGTATCAAACAGGGATGGGGAGGAGTGTTGCAGATTTTCCCCCCACCCCACCTGGGTCAGTATTTGGTCGGGCGAAGTCTTGTCTGGATGCAGGCTTTCTTGCTGCTGGGTGTGAGGGGATTCAGTGTCCCAGCCAGGGAAGAATGGAGAAGGTCTGGTGTCTTGGGTTTCCTTGCCTGGGTTTGTTACCAGAGGTGGATTTTAGGGGAGGTGGAAGCAGGTGGGCTGTAGCAAAAATGGAATGGTTTGTCAATTTGGGTTTTTTTTTTCCATTTCCTTTTCAGCTAGCCCAGAGCCTCAATAGCTCTTCTGCTCTCCCGTGATCCTAGGAAGAATACTGTTGGGTTGGCCCCTGGAGCATAGCATCACTTGACAATATCATGGAAGGTGAGGAGGAATAACAGCTTTCGTCATCAGAAACAAGGATTCCTTGAACTTATGGATTGTCACGTTGATTTGGCCTGATGGTCCGTTCCAAGTGTTCACCGTGGCTTTAAAGGCCTCGTGCCCCTCCATCTGTGATGATTGTGAAGCTCACTGCTTCTGTTGAATACAGTGATTAGCCTTGGAGTGAGTCCTCACCAAACCCTCCAATTTTCTGGTTCCTGGAAGGTCCTGTAGTTGCTCCATTTGCAGATTTTTCAGGAGCAAGGGATGAAAATCAGTGTCTTATGGGATGGACAAATCAAAATTTTTTGGGTTTTTTTTTTTTTTTTTTTTTTTTTACTTGCTTCCTCCTCTCCGGTGAAAGACGAGAGAGGCACACTGAGGGATGAGGTGGATATGGAACTCCCACGAAGCAATACAAAGTCGTGTGGGTAGTTTGATTTCTATGGGTCAAAGTAGGAGGCGGGGCCTTAGCTGGTCCATTGGGAGGTCCCCTTATCCTCTTCAGGTGGCACTCAGGGGATTTTTCTTTTGATCGGGCGTGTTTTGCACCAACAGGGGGAAGAAATGGAAAAAATTCAGTCGTGCGTGGATCATCTCCGGTCAACCGTGACGCAACTTCCAGATCTCCCGGGGCCAGCATGGCGATGAGAAGGGTGACTCTGCGGCCACAAGAGCAACTGGATCCAAGGGAAGGTGTTGTGTTTTCAGAAAATGTGTGTTGTGTGTGTGTGAGAGAGAGAGCATTTTGAGGGGGTAAGGCTGAGTTGGGTTCTGGGAGAGCAAGAGGAGGCCACTGTCGAGTCAGAAGGTTGTTCTGGATCTGGGGGCCGGGGCTCTGGGCAGAGAACTGGTTCTGTTTGGCTTGACTGTGGGTCTGAGGAGGCCCTGGGCCCTTAATTCTATAGAAGGGTCTCATCTTTGGGTGCTCACAGTCCTGTCTCCAGGATCACTCTGTCCATCCTCAGTCTCCTTTGAAGGGACTTTGTTCTGGGTCTGACAGTCGCTTCCAGGGAAGAGTTTAGGGAAGGGATTTGTTTGGTGAGGATCTAGACAGGCAGCCTTCTGGTTTCTTGGTCAACTTTTCAGATAAGGACTTCTGGAGACTTGAGTGCTATATATGGAGGTCAGTGGGGAGGGATGGAATAATTTACAGGGCTTGAGTTTCATGGTGATTGTAGTGTCCAGTATAGAGTAGTGTACTTTGAGTTCTAGTACTGGACTAGGACTGCCTTATCTAGGGAAATGAGGGGAGGTATCTTTGGTTTAGGGGCAAGTCATCTACCCCTCAAACTAATGATATGGATTTCTCTAGAGAGAGAGGAGTCACGTGAAGGAGCAGGGCGGAGTCGAGTGTCCAGTCTTCTCTTGGGCATTGCCTTGACCATGAGCTGGTAACCAAGATTAGATGTTTGCTTTTCTGTCAGGTGTTGTATGCAGGGGAGTGGGAGGACACGGTCCACAGTTTGAACAGAAAGAAGGAGAGAGAGGGAGATAAAGAGACTCAGGGTGTGTGTGTGAAGCTTCCACATGGATCTGGATTCTTGTAGTGGTATACCCAATTTTTCAGTGGGTTGAGTATCAAACAGGGATGAGAAGGAGTGTTGGAGATTTTCCCCTCACCCCTGTTGGGTCAGTATTTGGTCGGGAGAGGTCTTGTTGGGATGCAGGCTTTCTTGGGCCTGGGTGTGAGTGATCCAGTGTCCCCGGGAGGGGAACATGGAAAAACGTCTCTGGTGTCTTGGGTTTCCTTGCCTGTGTTTGTCATTAGAGGTGGGTTTTAGGGGAGGTGGAACCAGGTGTGCAGTAGGAAAAATGGAATGGTCTGTTAAATTTTTTTTTTTTCCATTTCCTTTTCAGCTAGCCCTGAGTCCCAATAGCTCTTCTCCACTTCCATGGTCCTATGAAGAATATACTGTGGGTTTGGACTCTGGAGCCTAGGATCACTTGAAAAATATCATGGCAGGTAGGGAGGAATAATGGTTTGGTTTTGTCATCAGAAACAAGGATTCCTTCAACTTATGGATTGTCATGTTGATTTGGCCTGATGGTCCATTCCAGGTGTTGACTGTGGCTTTAAACGCCTCGTGTCCCTCCATCTTTGATGATCGTGAAGATCACTGACTGTGTGGAATACAGTGAATACAATATTAGCCTTTGAGTGAGTCCTCAACAACCCCTCCAATTTTCTGGTTCCTGGAAGGTCCTATAGTTGCTCCATTTGAGGATTTTTAAGGAGCATTTGATGAAAATCAGTCTCTTCTGGGATGGACAAATCATTTTTGTGTGATTTTTTAAAAATTTTGGTGCTTCCTCCTCTCCGTTGGAAGACGAGACAGGCACGTTGAAGCATGAGGTGGATAGGGAACTCCCACAACGCAAAACAAAGTCGTGTGGGTAGTTTGATTTCTGTGGGTCAAAGTAGGAGGCGGGACCTTAGCTGGTCCATCGGGAGGTCCCCTTATCAAATTCAGGCAGCACTCAGGGGACTGTTCTCTGGACTGGGCATGTTTTGTAGCAACAGGGGGAAGACAATGGGAAAAAATTGAGTCAGGCGTGGCTCATCTCCAGTCAACAGTGACGCAACTTCCAGATTTCCCGGGGCCAGCACGGTGATGAGGAGGGTGACTCTGCAGCCACATGAGCAATTGGATCTAAGGGAAAGTTTTGGTTTTCAGAAAAATGTGTGTTGTGTGTGTGTCTCTGTGAGTGTGTGTGAGAGAGAGAGAGAGAGAGAGGATTTTGAGGGGGTAAGGTTGAGTTGGGTTCTGGGAGAGAGGCCACTGTCGAGTCAGAATGTTGTCCTGGATCTGGGGGCTGGGGCTGTGGGCAGAGAACTGATTCTGTTTGGCTTGACTGTGGGTCTGAGGAGGCCCTGGGCCCTTAATTCTATAGAAGGGTCTCATCTCTGGGTGCTCACAGTCCTGTCTCCAGGGTCACTCTGTCCATCTTTGGTGTCCTTTGAAGGGGTTTTTTTCTGGTTCTGACAATAGCTTCCAGGGAAGAGACTAGGGAAGTGTTTGGTGAGGAGCAAGACAGGCAGATTTTTGTTTCCTTGATCATCTTTCCAGACAAGGAATTCTGGGGACCTGAGTGTGAGATATGGATGTCAGTGGTGAAGGATGGAGTAATTTACAGGGCATGGAGTAATTTACAGGGTATGCGTGTCATGGAGATTGTAGTCTCCAGTTTAGAGCAGTGTAAATGGAGGCCAAGAAGTGGACTACGACTGTCCTCTCTAGGGAAATGGGGGCGTATTTTTGACCATGGGGCAAGCAGCCATCTATTCCTTCAACTAAAGATTGGGATTTCTCTAGAGAGAGAGGGATGACGTGAAGGAGTAGGGTGGTGTCGGGTGTCCCGTCTTCTCCTGGACATTGCCTTGACCCTTACCTGGTTCCAAAGATTGGCTGCTTGGTTTTCTGTCGTGGGCTGTTGGCAGGGCATTGGGAGGACACGGTCCACAGTTGAAAGGGAAAGAGAGAGAGAGGGAGATGAGGAGAATCAGGGATGTGTGTGTTTGGGGGGGGCGGTTCAGCCCCCACATGGATCTGGCTTCCTGTAGAAGTGTTCCAAATTGTTCAGTGAGTTGAGTATCAAACAAGGTTGGGGAAGGGATGGATGACCCCCCCCCCCCCCCCCCCAGATGGGTCAGTATTTGGTCAGGAGAGGTCTTGTTTGGATGCAGGCTTTCTTGGGACTGGGTGTGAGGGGATCCAGTGTCCCTGGGAGGGAAGAATGGAGAAGCTCTGGTGCTTTGGGTTTCCTTGCCTGTGTTTTTGCCACCAGAGGTGGATTTTAGCGGAGGTGGAAGCAGGTGTGCAGTAAGAAAAATGGAATGGTTTTTCAATTTTTTTTTTTCCATTTCCTTTTCAGCTAGCCTAGAGCTCCAATAGCTCTTCTCCACTCTTGTGATCCTATGAAGAATACTGTTGGGTGTAGAATCTGGAGTCTAGGATCGCTTGCAAAATGTCATGGAAGGTGAGGAGGAATAACTGCTTGCTTTTTTCATCAGAAACAAGGATTCCTTGATTTTAAGGATCGTCATGTAGATTTGGCTTGATGGTCTGTTCCAAGTGTTCCCCATGGTTTGAAACTCCTCGTGCCCCTCCCTCTTTGATGACCGTGAAGAGGAATGCCTGTTGTGAATACAGTGATTAGCCTTTGAGTGAGTCCTCACCAAACCCTCCAATTTTCGGCTTCCTGGAAGGTTGTGTAGTTGGTCTATTTCCAGATTTGTCAGGAGCAAGGGATGAAAATCATTCTCTATTACGGAATGGACAAATCAATTTTTTTGGTGTGCATCTTTTGTTTTCTTTTTTTTTTTTTTGAATTTTGTTGCTTCCTCCTCTCCGGTGGAAGACGAGAGAGGCACGTTGAGGCAGGAGGTGGATAGGAAACTCCCATGACGCAACACAAAGTAGTGTGGTTAATTTGATTTATTGGCCAAAGTAGGAGGCAGGGCTTTAGCTGGTCCATCGGGAGGTCCACTTATAAAAGTCAGGTGGCATTCAGTGGATCGTTTTGTTTGGATCAGGCATGTTTTGTACGAACAGGGGGAAGAAAATGGAAAAAATTGAGTCGGGCATGGCTCATCTCCAGTCAACCGTGACGCAACTTCCAGATCACCCGGGGCCCGCACGGCGATGAGGCGGGTGACTTTGCGGCCACAAGAGCAACTGAATCCAAGGGAAGATGTAGGGTATTCAGAAAAATGTGTGGTGTGTGTGTGAGAGAGAGAGAAAGAGAGCATTTTGAGGGGATATGGTTGAGTTGGGTTCAGGGAGAGAACGAGGAGGCCACTGTCAAGTCAGAAGGTTGTCCTGGATCTGGAGGCCGGGGCTCTGGGCAGAGAACTGGTTCTGTTGGGCTTGACTGTGGGTCTGAGGAGACCCTGGGCCCTTAATTCTATAGAAGGGTCTCATCTCTGGGTGCTCACAGTCCTGTCTCCAGGGTCACTCTATCCATCCTCAGTTTCCTTTTGAAGGGACTTTTTTTTCTGGCTCTGACAGTCACTTCCAGGGAAGAGTCTAGGGAAGTGTTGGGTGAGGAGCAGCACAGGTCGGTTTCTGGTTTCCTTTGTGATCTTTTCAGAAAAGGAATCCAGGGGACCTGAGTGTGAGATATGGATGTCAATGGTGAGGGATGGACTAATATACAGGGCATGAGTTTTTTGGAGATTCTAATGTCTCGTAAGGAGCGTTGTGCACGGAGGCCCAGTACTTGACTAAGACTGCCCGAACTATGGAAATGTGGGTACCCTGGCCTTGGGGAAACATGCCGTACCCCCCAGAAAGTAGATATAGGGGTTTCTCTGGGGAGAGAGGGGTCCAGGGAAGATGTAAGGTCGAGTGTAGTGTCCAGTCTTCTCCTGGGCATCGCCTTGATCATGAGCTGGTCCCCAAGATTGGATGTGTGCTTTGCTGTCAGAGGTGTTTGCAGGTGAGCGGGAGGCCACGGTCCAAAGTTTCAGTGGAAAGAAAGAGCGAGTGGGAGATAAGGAGAGTCAGGGAGTGTGTGTGTGTGTGTGTGTGTGTGTGAAGCCCCCACATGGATCTGGATTCTTGTCGGGCTGTAGCAAATTGTTCAGTGGGTTGGGTATCAAACAGGGATGGGGAGGAGTGTTGGCGATTTTCCCCACACCCCACCTGGGTCAGTATTTGGTCGGGCAAAGTCTTGTCTGGATGTAGGCTTTCTTGGTGCTGGATATGAGGGGATTCTGTGTCCCGGCCAGGGAAGAATGGAGAAGTTCTGGTGTCTTGGGCTTCCTTGCCTGGGTTTGTTACCAGAGGTGGATTTTAGGGGAGGTGGAAGCAGGTGGGCTGTAGGAAAAACAGAATGGTTTGTCAATTTTTGGGGTTTTTTTCCATTTCCTTTTCAGCTAGCTCAGAGCCCCAATAGCTCTTCTCCTCTCCCGTGATCCTATGAAGAATACCGTTTGGTTGGCCCCTGCAGCCTAGGATCACTTGACAATGTCATGGAAGGTGAGGAGGAATAACAGTTAGCTTTTGTTATCAGAAACAAGGATTTTTTTTAACCTTTTGGATTATCGTGTTGATTTGGCCTGATGGTCCATTCCAAGTGTTCACTGTGGCTTTAAAGGCCTCGTGCCCCTCCATCTGTGATGACTGTGAAGCTCACTGCCTCTGCTGAATACAGTGATTAGCCTTGGAGTGAGTCCTCACCAAACCCTCCAATTTTCTGGTTCCTGGAAGGATCTGTAGTTGCTCCATTTCCAGATTCGTCAGGGGAAAGGGATGAAAATAAGTGTCTCTTATGGGATGGACAAATCAATTTTTTGTGTGTTTTTTTTTTTTAATTTTGTGGCTTCCTCCTCTGCGGTGGAAGACGAGAGAGGCACGTTGAGGCATGAGGTGCATAGGGAACTCCCACGACACAACGCAGTCGTGTGGGTAGTTTGATTTTAATGGGTCATAGTAGGAGGTGGGGCCTTAGCTGGTCCATCGGGAGGTCTCCTCATCAACTTCTGGTGGCACTCAGGGGATCTTTCTTTGGATCGGGCATGTTTTTTGTACGAATAGGGGGAAGAAATGGAAAAAATTGAGTCGGGCGTGGTTCATCTCCGGTCCACCGTGACGCAACTTCCAGATCTCCCAGGGTTAGCACAGTGATGAGTAGGGTGATTCTGCAGTCACAAGAGCAACTGGATCCAAGGGAAGGTGTTGGGTTTTCAGAAAAATGGGTGTTTTGTGTGTGTGAGCTAGAGAGAGAGAGAAAGAGACCATTTTGAGGGGGGAAGGTTGAGTTGGGTTCTGGGAGAGAACGAGGAGGCCACTGTCAAGTCCGAAGGTTGTCCTGGATCTGGGGGCCGCAGCTCTGGGCAGAGAACTGGTTCTGTTTGGCTTGACTGGGTGTCTGAGGAGACCCTGGGCCCTTAATTCTATAGAAGGGTCTTATCTCTAGGTGCTCACAGTCCTGTCTCCAGGGTCACTCTGTCCATCCTCAGTCTCCTTTGAAGGGGCTTTTTTCTGGCTCTGACAGTCGTTTCCAGGGAAGCGTCTAGAGAAGTGTTGGGTGAGGAGCAGCACAGGTAGGTTTCTGGTTTCCTTTGTGATCTTTTCAGAAAAGGAATCCGGGGGACCTGAGTGTGAGATATGGATGTCAGTGGTGAGGGATGGAGTAATTTACGGGGTATGGAGTAATTTTACAGGGTATGCGTGTCATGGAGATTGTAGTCTCCAGTTCAGAGCAGTGTAAATGGAGGCCTAGTAGTGGACTACGACTGCCCTCTATAGGGAAATGGGTGTGTATTTTTGGCCTTGGGGCAAGCAGCCATCTACCCCTTAAACTAGCAAGAAATCCAAATATTTCTCTAGAGAGGGATCACATGAAGGAGTAGGGTGGAGTCGAGTGTCCAGTCTTCTCCTGGGCATTGCCTTGACCATTAGCTGGTTCCAAAGATTGGATGCTTGATTTTCTGTCAGGGGCTGTTGGCAGGGCATTGGGAGGACACGGTCCACAGTTGAAAGGGAAAGATAGAGAGAGAGGGAGATGAGGAGAATCAGGGAGGGGTGTGTGTGTGGGGGGGATCCAGCCCCCACATGGATCTGGCTTCCTGTAGTGGTGTGTCAAATTGTTCAGTGGGTTTATTATCAAACAGGGATGGGGAAGGGATGGTTGCCCCCCCCCCCCCCCCCCCGCCCCAGTTGGGTCAGTATTTGGTTGGGAGATGTCTAGTTTGGATGCAGGCTTTCTTGGGACTGGGTGTGAGGGGATCCAGTATCCCGGAGAGGGAAGAATGGAGAGGTTCTGGTGTCTTGGGTTGTCTTTGTCTGTGTTTGCCACCAGAGGTGGAATTTAGGGCAGGTGGAAGCAGGTGTGCTGTAGGAAAAACAGAATGGTTTGTCAGTTTGTTTTTTTTTTCCATTTCCTTTTCAGCTAGCCCAGAGCCCCAGTAGCTATTCTCCACTCCTGTGATCCAACGAAGAATACTGTTTGGGTGTGGAATCTGGAGCGTAGGATATCTTAAAATGTCATGGAAGGTGAGGAGGAATAACTGTTTGCTTTTTTCATCAGAAACAAGAATTCCTTGATTTTTAGGAATCGTCATGTGGATTTGGTTTAATGGTCTGTTCCAAGTGTTCCCCATGGTTTAAAACTCCTCGTGCCCCTCCCTCTTTGATGATCGTGCAGACGACTGCCTGTTGTGAAGATAGTGATTAGCCTTTGAGAGAGTCCTCAAGATATCCTGCAATTTTCGGCTTCCTGGAAGGTTCTGTAGTTGCTCCGTTTCCAGATTTGTCAGGACAAAGGGATGAAAATCAGTCTCTATTACGGGATGGACAAATCAATTTTTGGGGGTGAATCTTTTTTTTTTTTTAAATTTTGTTGCTTCCTCTCCAGTGGAAGACGAGAGAGGCACGTTGAGGCATGAGGTGGATAGGGAACTCCCACGATGCAACACAAAGTCCTGTGGGTAGTTTGATTTATAGGCCAAAGTAGGAGGCGGGGACTTAGCTGGTCCATCGGGAGGTCCCCTTATCAAATTAAGGTGCCATTCAGTGGATCGTTTGTTGAGATTGGGCATGTTTTGTACCAACGGGGGGAAGAAAATGGAAAAAATTGAGTCGCGTGTGGCTCATCTCCGGTCAACCTTTGACGCAACTTCCAGATCACCCGGGGCCAGCACGGCAATGAGGAGGGTGACTCAATTCAGTTGCCACAAGAGCAACAGAATCCAAGGGAAGATGTAGGGTATTCAGAAAAATTTGTGTTTTGTGTGTGTTTGTATGTGTGTGAGCGAGAGAGAGAGAGAGCATTTTGAGGGGGTAAGGTTGAGTTGGGTTCTGGGAGAGAACGAGGAGGCCACTGTCGAGTCAAAAGGTTGTCCTGGATCTGGAGGCCGGGCCTCTGGGCAGAGAACTGGTTCTGTTTGGCTTGACTGTGGGTTTGAGGAGACCCTGGGCCCTTAATTCTATAGAAGGGTCTCATCTCTGGGTGCTCACAGTCTTGTCTCCAGGGTCACTCTGTCCATCCTCAGTCTCCTTTGAAAGGACTTTTTTCTGGGTCTGACAGTCGCTTCCAGGGAAGAGACTAGGGAAGTGTTTTCTTGGTTATATTTTCAGACAAGGAATTTTGGAGACTGGATTGTGATATATGAATGCTAGTGGGGAGTGATGAAGTAATTTCCAGGGCATGAGTTTCATGGAGATTGTAGTGTCCAGTATAGAGCAGTGTACATTGAGGCCTAGTACTGGATTAGGACTGCCCTCTCTAGTGAAATGGGTGGGTGGTATCTTTGGCCTTGGGGCAAACAGCCATTTACCCCTCATACTAGTGATTGGGATTTTTCTAGAGAGAGAGGGGTCACGTGAAGGAGTGGGGTGGAGTTGAGTGTCTACTGTTCTTCTGGGAATTACCTTGACTATGATCTGGTCTCAAAGATTGGATGTTTGCTTTTCTGTCAGGGGCTTTTTGCAGGGCAGTGGGAGGACACGGTCCATTGTTTAAATGGAAAGAAAGAGAGAGAGGGAGATAGGGAGTGTGTATGTGTGTGTGAAGCCCCCACATGGATCTGGATTCTAGTAGTCGTGTATTAAATTGTTCAGTGGGTTGAGTATCCAACGGGGATGGGGAGGAGTTTTGCAGATTTTCTCACCAACTCAGTTGGATCAGTATTTGGTCGGAAGAGGTCTTGTTTGGATGCAGGGTTTCTTGGGATTGGGTGTGCGGGGTTCCAGTGGCATGGGAAGGGAAGCATGGAGATGTTTCTCTGGTGTCTTGGGTTTCCTTGGTTGGCTTTGCCACCAGAGGTGGATTTTAGGGGAGGTGGAAGCTGATGTGCTGTAGGAAAAATGGAATGGTTTTGTCCAATGCTTTTTTTTTTTTTCCATTTGCTGTTCAGCTAGCCTGGAGCCCCAATAGTTCTTCTCCACTCCAATGATCCTATGAAGAATACTTTTGGGTTGGAATCCGGAGCCTAGGATCACTTGAAAAATGTCATGGAAGGTGAGGAGGAATAACAGTTTGCTTTTGTCATCAGAAACAAGGATTCTTTGAACTTATGGACTGTCATGTAGATTCGGCCTGATGGTCCAAGAGTTCACCACGGCTTTAAACGCTTTGTGCCTCTCCATCTTTGATGATCATGAAGATCACTGCCTGTGCTGAATATAGTCGTTAGCCTTTGAGTGATTTTTCAACAAACCCTCCAATTTTTTGGTTTTTGGAAGGTCCTGTAGTTGCTGCATTTGCAGATTTTTCAGGAGCAAGAGTTGAAAATCAGTGTCTCTTATGGGATGGACAAATCAATTATTTTGTGTTTTGGTTTAGATTTTGTTGCTTCCTTCTCTCTGGTGGAAGACGGGAGAGGCACTTTGAGGCATGAGTTGGTTAGGGAACTCCCATGACACAATACAAAGTAGTGTGGGTAGTTTGATTTTTATGGGTCAAAGTAAGAGGCGGGGCTTTGGGCGGTCCTTTGGGAGGTCCCCTTATCCTCTTCAGGTGGCACTCAGGGGATTGTTTTTTGGATTTGTCATGTTGTGTCCCAACAGGGGGAAGAAAATGAAAAGAATGGAGTCGGGTGTGGCTCATCTTCGGTCATCTGTGATGCAACCTCCCGATCCCCTGGGGCCTGTACGGCCATGAGGAGGGTGACTCTGTGGCTACAAGAGCAACTGGATCTAAGGGAAGGTGTGGGGTTTTCAGAAAAATGTGTTGTGTGTGTGTGTTTGAGAGAGAGAGCATTTTGAGGGGGTAAGGTTGAGTTGGGTTTTGGGAGAGCAAGAGGAGGCCACTGTCGAGTCAGAGGTTGTCTTGGATCTGGGGGCCGGGGCTCTGGGCAGAGAACTGGTTCTGTTTGGCTTGACTGTGGGTCTGAGGAGGCCCTGGGCCCTTAATTCTATAGAAGGGTCTCAACTCTGGGTGCTCACAGTTCTGTCTTCAGGGTCACTCTGTCCATCCTCAGTCTCCTTTGAAGGGACTTGTTTCTGGGTCTGACAGTCGCTTCCAGGGAGAGACTAGGGAAGTGTTTTGGTGAGGAGTAAGACAGGCCAGTTTCTGGTTTTCTTTGTGATCTTTGCAGAAAAGGAATCCTGGGGATTGGAGTGTGAGATACGGATGTCAGTGGTGAGGGATGGAGTAATTTTCAGGGCATGAGTTTCTTGGAGATTCTAGTGTGTCGTACGCAGCGTTGTGCACTGAGGCCTAGTACTTGACTAAGACTGCCCAAACTATGGAAATGTGGGTACCTTGGCCTGGGGGAAATCTGCCCTATCCCCCAGAAAGTAGTGATAGGGATTTATTTAGAAAGAGAAGGGTCACCCGAAGGAGTAGGGCGGAGTTGAGTCTCCAGTCTTCTCCTGGGCATTGCCTTGACATGATTTGGTCCCAAAGATCGGATGTTTGCTTTTCTGTCAGAGGCTGTTTACAGGCCAGTGAGAGGACACGGTCCGCAGTTTAAATGGAAAGAAAGATTGAGAGGGAGATAAGGACATTTAGGGAGTGTGTGTGAAGCCCCCACATGGATCTGGATTCCTGTAGTGGTGTCTTAAATTGTTCGGTGTGTTGAGTTTCGAATAGAGATGGGGAGGAGTGTTGCAGATTTTCTCCCCACCTCAGTTGGGTCAGTATTTGGTCAGGTGAGGTCTTGTTTGGATGCAGGGTTTCTTGGCATTAGGTGTGACGGGATCCAGTGTCACGGGTAGGAAAGAATGGAGAAGCTTCTCTGGTGTCTTGGGTTTCCTTGGCTGGGTTTGCCACCAGAGGCGGATTTTAGGGGAGGTGGAAGCAGGTGGTGAGTATGAAAAACGGGATGGCTTGTCAATTAGGTTTTTATTTTTTTCATTTGCTTTTCAGCTAGCTCAGAGCTCCCGTAGCTCTCAGCCTCTCCCGTGATCTATGAAGATACTGTTGGGTTGGCCCTGGAGCCTAGGATCAACTTGACAGTGTCATGGAAGGGAGAAGCAATAACAGTTTGCTTTGTTCATCAGAGACAAGGATTTTTGAACTTATGGATTGTCGTGTTGATTTAGCCTGATGGTCCCGTTGCAAGTGTTCACCGTGGCTTTAAAGGCCCCGTGCCCTCCATCTGTGATGATCGTGAAGATCACTGACTGTGCTGAATACAGTGATGAGCTTGGAGTGAGTCCTCAACAAACCTCCAATATTCTGGTTCCTGGAAGATCCTGTAATTGCTCAATTTGCAGATTTTTTCAGGAGCAAAGGATGAAAATCAGTGTCCCTTATGGGATGGACAAATCATATTTTTTTTGTGTTTTTTTTTTTATATTTCATTGCTTCCTCCTCTCCTCCGGTGGAAGACGTTAAAGGCACGTTGAGGCATGAGGTGGATAGGGAACTCCCACAATGCAACCCAAGGTCGTGTGGGTAGTTTGATTTGTATGGGTCAAAGTAGGAGGCGGGGCCTTAGCTGGTCCATCGGGAGGTCCCCTTATCAAATTCAGGTGGCACTCAGGGGACTATTTTTTGGACTGGGCATGTTTTGTGCCAACAGGGGGAAGACAATGGAAAAAATTGAGTCGGGCGTGGCTCATCTCCAGTCAACCGTGATGCAACTTCCAGATCTCCTGGGGCCAGCATGGCGATGAGGAGGGTGACTCTGCAGCCACAAGAGCAACTGGATTCAAGGGAAGGTGTTGGCTTTTCATAAAAATGTTTGTTGTGTGCGTGTCTGTGTGTGTGTGTGTGTGTGTGAGAGAGAGAGAGAGAGAGAGAGCATTTTGAGGGGGTAAGTTTGAGTCGGGTTCTGGGAGACAATGAGGAGGCCACTGTCAAGTCAGAAGGTTGTCCTGGATCTGGGGGCCGG